>NC_138131.1:93326734-93599714 GCF_964188305.1 Podarcis bocagei | reverse complement strand
GGAGAAGACTGAGGCAAAGAAGGCATTGAGGAGTTCAGCCCTTTCTGTGTCCCCTGTTTGCATTTCACCATCTTCTCCTCTGAGTGACCCCACTGTTTCTTTGTTCTTCCTTTTGCTACGAACATACCCTACAAACATACCCATAGTCCTAGTATGCTTGGCTGCTCCTTTCCGCTGTATAGTAAACTTCAGAAGAGCATGATCACTCGCGCCTAATGATCCTTCCACTTCTACCCCACTAACCAGGTCATCAACATTGGTTAGGACCAGATCTAAAATGGCTGTTCCTCTTGTTGTTCCTCCCACTTTCTGGACAATGAAGTTGTCTGCAAGGCCAGTGAGGAATCTGTTTGACCTTATGCTCTTGGCTGAGTTTGACATCCAACAAATATCCGGGTAATTGAAGTCCCCCATTACTACTATCTCCCTTCCTTTTGCATGCTTGGCCATCTGTCCCAGGAAGGCATCATCTATGTCCTCCGTTTGGCTTGGGGATCTATAGTAAACTCCCACAATGAGGTCTCTGTTATTCTTCTCTCCCTTAATTTTGACCCAAATGCTCTCACTTTGGCTTTGAGGTTCTAAATCTTGGATCTCTTCACAGGTATACAGATCCCTGACATATAACGCCACTCCTCCTCCTTTCTTGTCTGGTCTGTTGCTCTGAAATAGATTGTATCCCCCCATTATTACATTCCAATCGTGGGACTTATCCCACCAGGTTTCAGTGATGCCTATTATGTCATATTTAGTTTGCTGTACCAAGAGCTCAAGCTCATCTTGTTTATTTCCCATGCTTTGCGCATTAGTGTACAGACATTGAAGTCCATTAATCATTCCCCCGTGTCTCTTATTTAAGGATTTTTTCCTCCCACCACTAGGTCTGCGTGCTGTTTGCTCCATTTGGTCTATGACATTTGGATGATCATTTTCATTAATTGATAGACTCCTACCTTCAGGAGCACTGTCTCCCTCCCCCACATTAGTCAGTTTAAAGCCCTCCTGATGAGGTTTCTGAGATTTTTGGCAAAAACATTTCTCCCAACCATTGTGAGGTGCAGCCCATCGCTTGCCAGAAGTCCATCTTCAAGAAACTGCAGTCCGTGATCTAAGAATCCAAACCGTTCCTGTTTACACCATTTGCGAAGCCAGCTGTTCACTTCCACTATTTTTCCCTCTCTCCCTGGGCCACGTCGTTCAACTGGGAGGACAGATGAGATGACTACTGTGGGCAAGAAACCCATAAAAGAAATGGAGTGGCCCTCATAGTCAAAAAAAGAGTGGCGAAAGCTGTACTGGGATGCAATCTCAAAAATGATAGAATGATCTCGATACGAATCCAAGGCAGACCTTTTAACATCACAGTAATCCAAGTTTATGCACCAACCACTGAACTGAAATTGACCAATTCTATGAAGACTTACAACACCTTATAGAAATGACACCAAAGAAGGATGTTCTTCTCATTATAGGGGATTGGAATGCTAAAGTAGGGAGTCAAGAGATAAAAGGAACAACTGGCAAGTTTGGCCTTGGAGTTCAAAACAAAGCAGGGCAAAGGCTAATAGAGTTCTGCCAAGAGAACAAGCTGGTCACCACAAACACTCTTTCCCAACACACAAGAGACGACTCTACACATGGACATCACCAGATGGGCAGCATCGAAATCAGATTGATTATATTCTCTGCAGCCAAAGATGGAGAAGCTCTATACAGTCAGCAAAAACAAGACCTGGAGCTGACTGTGGCTCAGATCATCAGCTTCTTATAGCAAAATTCAAGCTTAAACTGAAGAAAGTAGGAAAAACCACTGGGCCGGTAAGATGCAATCTAAATCAAATCCCTTATGAATACACAGTGGAAGTGAGGAACAGGTTTAAGGATTTAGATTTGGTGGACAGAGTGCCTGAAGAACTATGGATGGAGGCTCGTAACATTATACAGGAGGCAGCAACGAAAACCATCCCAATGAAAAGGAAATGCAAGAAAGCAAAGTGGCTGTCCAACAAGGCCTTACAAATAGCGGGGGAGAGAAGGCAAGCAAAATGTGAGGGAGATAGTGAAAGATACAGGAAATTGAATGCAGATTTCAAAAAAAAATAGCAAGGAGAGACAAGAAGGCCTTCTTAAACGAGCAATGCAAAGAAATACAGTGGTGCCCCACAAGACGAATGCCTCGCAAGACGGAAAACTCGCTAGACGAAAGAGTTTTCCGTTTTGGAGGTGCTTCGCAAAACGAATCTCCTATGGGCTTGCTTCGCAAGACGACAATGTCTTGCGAGTTCCTGCTGGTTTTTTTCTCCCCCCCCCTTTTTCTAAGCCGCTAAGCCGCTTATCAGCTGATCCGATCACCAGATAAGCCGCTAAAAGCCTCTAAAAGCCTCTAATAGCGCTAATAGCGCTAATCCGCTAATCCTTCAATGGGCTTGTTTCGCAAGACGAAAAAAACTGCTAGACGAAGAGAATCACAGAACGGATTCTTTTCATCTTGCGAGGCACCACTGTATAGGAAAACGACAGAATGGGAAGAACCAGAGATCTGTTCAAGAAAATTGGAGATATGAAAGGAACATTTTGTACAAAGATTACCATAATAAAAGACAAAAGTGGAAAGGACCTAACAGAAGCAGAAGACATCAAGAAGAGGTGGCAAGAATACACAGAGGAATTATACCAGAAAGATATGGATGTCTTGTACACCCCAGGTAGTGTGGTTGCTGACCTTGAGCCAGACAGCCTATGGCAAGTTCTTAAAGAACTGGGAGTGCCTCATCTGTCTCCTGAGAAATCTCTATGTGGGACAAGAAGCTACAGTTAGAACTGGATATGGAACAACTGATTGGTTCAAAATTGGGAAAGGAGTACGACAAGGCTATACATGGTCTCCCTGCTTATTTAACTTATATCCATAATTCATCATGCGAAAGGCTGGGCTGGATGAGATTGCCAGAAGAAATATAGAATCATAGAATCATAGAGTTGGAAGAGACCACAAGGGCCATCGAGTCCAACCCCCTGCCAAGCAGGAAACACCATCAGAGCACTCCTGACATATGGTTGTCAAGCCTCTGCTTAAAGACCTCCAAAGTAGGAGACTCCACCACACTCCTTGGCAGCAAATTCCACTGTCAAACAGCTCTTACTGTCAGGAAGTTCTTCCTAATGTTTAGGTGGAATCTTCTTTCTTGTAGTTTGGATCCATTGCTCCGTGTCCGCTTCTCTGGAGCAGCAGAAAACAACCTTTCTCCCTCCTCTATGTGACATCCTTTTATATATTTGAACATGGCTATCATATCACCCCTTAACCTCCTCTTCTCCAGGCTAAACATGCCCAGCTCCCTTAGCCGTTCCTCATAAGGCATCGTTTCCAGGCCTTTGACCATTTTGGTTGCCCTCCTCTGGACACGTTCCAGTTTGTCAGTGTCCTTCTTGAACTGTGGTCCCAGAACTGGACACAGTACTGCAGGTGAGGTCTGACCAGAGCAGAATACAGTGGCACTATTACTTCCCTTGATCTAGATGCTATACTCCTATTGATGCAGCCCAGAATTGCATTGGCTTTTTTAGCTGCCGCGTCACACTGTTAGCTCATGTCAAGTTTGTGGTCAACCAAGACTCCTAGATCCTTTTCACATGTACTGCTCTCAAGCCAGGTGTCACCCATCTTCTATTTGTGCCTCTCATTTTTTTTGCCCAAGTGCAATACTTTACATTTCTCCCTGTTAAAATTCATCTTGTTTGTTTTTGCCCAGTTCTCTAATCTGTCAAGGTTGTTTTGAAGTGTGATCCTGTCCTCTGGGGTGTTAGCCACCCCTCCCAGTTTGGTGTCATCTGCAAATTTGATCAGGATGCCCTTGAGTCCATCATCCAAGTCGTTGATAAAGATGTTGAATAAGACCGGGCCCAAGACAGAACCCTGTGGCACCCCACTAGTCACTCTTCTCCAGGATGAAGAGGAACTATTGATGAGCACCCTTTGGGTTCGGTCAGTCAGCCAGTTACAAATCCACTGAGTGGTAGCATAGTCAAGACCACATTTTACCAGCTTCTTTACAAGAATATCATGGGCACCTTGTCAAATGCCTTGCTGAAATCAAGGTAGGCTACATCCACTGCGTACCCTTCATCTACCAGGCTTGTAATTCTGTCAAAAAACGAGATCAGGTTAGTCTGACATGACTTATTTTTCAGAAATCCATGCTGACTATTGGTGATCACAGCAATTGAAGTCCCCCATTACTACTATCTCCCTTCCTTTTGCATGCTTGGCCATCTGTTCCAGGAAGGTATCATCTATGTCCTCTATTTGGCTTGGGGATCTATAGTAAACTCCCACAATGAGGTCACTGTTATTCTTCTCTCCCTTAATTTTGACCCAAATGCTCTCACTTTGGCTTTGAGGTTCTAAATCTTGGATCTCTTCACAGGTATACACATCCCTGACATATAACGCTACTCCTCCTCCTTTCTTGTCTGGTCTGTTTCTCTGAAATAGATTGTATCCCCCCATTATTACATTCCAATCGTGGGACTTATCCCACCAGGTTTCAGTGATGCCTATTATGTCATATTTAGTTTGCTGTACCAAGAGCTCAAGCTCATCTTGTTTATTTCCCATGCTTTGCGCATTAGTGTACAGACATTGAAGTCCATTAATCATTCCCCCGTGTCTCTTATTTAAGGATTTTTTCCTCCCACCACTAGGTCTGCGTGCTGTTTGCTCCATTTGGTCTATGACATTTGGATGATCATCTTCATCAATTGATAGACTCCTACCTTCAGGAGCACTGTCTCCCTCCCCCACATTAGTCAGTTTAAAGCCCTCCTGATGAGGTTTCTGAGATTCTTGGCAAAAACATTTCTCCCAACCGTTGTGAGGTGCAGCCCATCACTTGCCAGAAGTCCATCTTCAAGAAACTGCAGTCCGTGATCTAAGAATCCAAACCGTTCCTGTTTACACCATTTGCGAAGCCAGCTGTTCACTTCCACTATTTTTCCAGCACGCTTCCCGAGACATCTTGTCAGGCCCACAGATCACTGCTTCTGTTCCCCTCAGTAGGGAATCCCCTATCACCACTACACGCCTCCTCTTAGGTTTGGTCGGGGTTCTTCCGTGAGCTGTCCGTTCCAAGGTCGCCTGCACATTCCCTGAGGACTGACTTTGCTGCTCGTCTTCATATACCTGATTGACTGTAATGAGGGAGAGATCCTCAAATGGAGTCTGCTCTTTGTCTTCCATGCTAGGGGAGAGGACCTCAAAGCGATTGTGTATTTCTAAACAATCAGAGCGAACCCTGGTCCTCCTACTTCTTTGAGTCACGTTTCTCCATATATCTGGCTCCTGTGTTGGTGAACTAGCCTCCTTCTCAGGGGAGTCCCATGTCTCCTCCTTGGTGGAGACGGTGTGCTCTGTTGCTTCCAAGAAGAGCTCCAGCTCTCTAATTCTTTGGAGCGTAGCTACATGTTCCTCCAGTTGCTGGACTTTGTCTTTTAAGAGGGCAATCAACATGCAATTGCTGCAGGTAAAGCTGCCTGCAACCTTTGGCAAGATGGCAAACATTGCGCAGAAACCGCAGGCGACTGCAGCTGTTCCCTCCCCCTCCATCTTGAGAACGTGTCTTTGGGGGTGGCTACAGCGGTCCTCCATCATAAAAAGCGTGAAGACAGGACAAATAACTCCCCCCACAAAAAAACCTAGGTCTCCTCCAACAAACGTTTGAGACTAGCTCCCCTAAATCTAATAGATGGATCAAACTACCCTGCAAGCTCTGATAAGCTCCTCCAACAGCTAATCACCTGCCTCAACAGAAATCCTGCCCCCTCTGACCTTTGCACAGGGAGAACAGCTAATCAGCCACAAAGAAACACACACACACACACACACACACAAAAAAAAAAAAACCCACACCCCTTTTTGCTCCTTCTTCAACTGCTGCCCTGCAAGCTCAACTGCTGCCCTCAACAACCTCAGATATCAGGTTACATACGCTTCAGGTCACTGACTCCGCTAACCCAGAAATAGTGCTTCAGGTTAAGAACTTTGCTTCAGGATGAGAACAGAAATTGTGCTTCGGCAGTGCGGCGGCAGCAGGAGGCCCCATTAGCTAAAGTGGTGCTTCAGGTTAAGACCAGTTTCAGGTTAAGAACAGACCTCTGGAACGGATTAAGTACTTAACCCGAGGTACCACTATACAAGGCTGAGATGCTTCCTTTCTCCCAACAGCTTCACGGGCCCAGAGTGTTCCTGATAAGCATCACCAGTCTCCTCCTCAAAATACCCAAACAGAGAGACAGTCTTTAGACAGTCAGGGATTTGAGGTTAGAGTAGGAAAAGGTTTTTGGTTGCTGCACTTCTGCATTGTTACTTGATTTAACTTTTGGCCCAGTATTTAGTTCTGGTTTTTCTGGTATACTGCTGCATTATTTCCTCCTTCTAGTCCCAGCTTTTGCCTTCTCTTTGAGAGAAGATAGAATTTAATGATTTCAAACACCCATCCCTTCATTATTTTGTTGCTCAGTCTAACTTTTGAGCTGCCATCCTGTGTTGGGGATTGGCTTAGGAACAGTTGTATTTCATTTTTTTCCAGTCTCTCTTTTCTCATTACAGAAGTCAGGTTAATTTTGTTTTTTGATTTCATTTTGTTTCCTTTGTTCTCTGGTGATGCTCAGACAAAACTATTTTCACTTTTAAAGCTATTTTTTACTCTAATGTATTAACTGGATTAATTTTCCCTGGGCTTCCTTTGCTGGATTGATTTAAACTTCTGCTTTGAATAGTTAGCTGTTTTTCTTTTTCTCCCTTTGGAAACCTAATATACTTTTAGGGGGGGGGGTGGAGGAGGAAGGCCAGGAGCAGAATTGTCTCAGCAATAACTAATTTTGCCTGCTCTAATCAATGCATGTCACCATATGCTTTAATACAGTTTTATTTCACATTTAATTCACAGGCTAATTATTGTACTCTTCTTTTCTGTGAAGATGCTGTTCCTAAATTTTTCTTACCCCTAAATTTCATTGGGCTGTAGCCAATGTTAGTCCCACTCAGAGTAAACCAATTGAACTTTATGAACATGACTGGTGTACATTAATTTAAATGTGTCTACTCTGAGTAGAGTGAGGTCAAGTGGGCCTTAGAAAGCACTGCAAATAACAAGGCCAGTGGAAGTGATGGTATTCCAGCTGAACTATTTAAAATGTTAAATGATGATGCTGTTACGGTGCTACACTCAATATGCCAGCAAGTTTGGAAAACTCATAAGTGACCAGAGGATTGGAGAAGATCAGTCTACATCTGAATCCCAAAGAAGGGCAGTGCCAAAGAATAATAATAATAATAATATAATAATTTATTATTTATACCCCGCCCATCTGGCTGAGTTTCCCCAGCCACTCTGGGCAGCTCCCAATCAGTGTTAAAAACAGTACAGCGTTACATATTAAAAACTTCCCTGAACAGGGCTGCCTTAAGATGTCTTCTGAATGTCAGGTAATTATTTATCTCTTTGATATCTGATGGGATGCCGTTCCACAGGGCGGGCGCCAGTACCGAGAAGGTCCTCTGTCTGGTTCCCTGTAGCCTCACTTCTCACAATGAGGGAACCGCCAGAAGGCCCTCGGCGCTGGATCTCAGTGTCCAGGCTGAACAATGGGGGTGGAGACGCTCCTTCAGGTATACAGGACCGAGGCCGTTTAGGGCTTTAAAGGTCAGCACCAACACTTTGAATCGTGCTCGGAAATGGACTGGGAGCCAATGTAGGTCTTTCAAGTTCTGTGGTCTGGGCGGCCGCTCCCAGTCACCAGTCTAGCTGCCGCATTCTGGATTAATTGCAGTTTCTGGGTCACCTTCAAAGGTAGCCCCACGTAGAGCGCGTTGCAGTAGTCCAAGCAGGAGATAACTAGAGCATGCACCACTCTGGCGAGACAGTTCGCGGGCAGGTAGGGTCTCAGCCTGCGTACCAGGTGGACACAGAATTAACCTGCGCCTCCATGGACAGCTGTGAGTCCAAAATGACTCCCAGGCTGCGCCCCTGGTCCTTCAGGGGCACAGTTACCCCATTCAGGACCAGGGAGTCCCCCACACCCGCCCGCCCCCCCAAAGACCGTACTTCTTTCTTGTCAGGATTCAACCTCAATCCGTTAGCCGCCATCCATCCTCCAACCGCCTCCAGGCACTCACACAGGACCTTCACCGCCTTCACTGGTTCTGATTTGGAAGAGAGGTAGAGCTCAGTATCAGTAGAGCTGGGTACTATTTCTGGGTTAGCGGAGTCTGTAACCTGAAGCTTCTGTAACCCGAGGTACCACTGTATTGGGCAAACCAAGTCCTGCCTATTTAAACAGACAGGAATAGCTTCCCTAAGCAGGTCACCATTTGGAGTTTCACCATTTGTCTAGAGGAAAGTAACTCAGTTATAGCGGTTCTGCCAGTCTCTGCTTCCTCTTCCTCCATTTGTAATCTAAGGGGTAGCAAGGTTGGTCTGCAATACAGGGGTATAAGAAGTGCTGGAAAAAATGATAATAATAATAATAATAACTTTTATTTATATCCCGCCCTCCCCAGCTGAGCCGGGCTCAGGGCGGCTAACAACAATCAAATAAACAATCAAATAATAACACATTCTAAAAATATTTCAATATAAAAATTAGTTAAAATCAAATTGATGGCAACCGATTAAACAAAATTCTGTGCAGGTTGCCAGAGGAGGGAGTCAGGCTGCGCCCTGACCAAAGGCCTGGCGGAACAACTCTGTCTTGCAGGCCCTGCGGAAAGATGTCAGGTCCCGCAGGGCCCTAGTCTCTTGTGACAGAGCATTCCACCAGGTTGGAGCTGCAGCCGAGAAGGCCCTGGCTCTAGTTGAGGCCAGCCTAACCTCTCTGAGGCCTGGGACCTTGAGGGTGTTATTATTTGTAGACCGTAGGTTTCTCTGTGGGGCATACCAGGAGAGGCGGTCCCGTAGGTACGAGGGTCCTAGGCCGTATAGGGCTTTAAAGGTTAAAACCAGCACCTTAAACCTGATCCTGTACTCCACCGGGAGCCAGTGCAGCTGGTATAGCACCGGATGAATGTGATCCCACAGCGAAGACCCCGTAAGGAGTCTCGCTGCGGCATTCTGCACCCGCTGGAGTTTCTGGGTCAGTCTCAAGGGCAGCCCCACGTAGAGCGAGTTACAATAATCCAGTGTGGAGGTGACCGTCGCATGGATCACAGTGGCTAGGTCAGGGCGAGAGAGATAAGGGGCCAACTGCTTAGCTTGGCGGAGATGGAAAAATGCCGCCTTTGTTATAGCTGTAATCTGCGCCTCCATAGAGAGGGAGGTATCGAAGATTACACCCAAACTCTTAACGGACGGTGCTGGCACTAATTGCACCCCCGCAAGAGATGGGAGTTGCCCCCTCGATCCCATATCGTCCCGCCCCAGCCAGAGGACCTCTGTCTTCGAAGGATTTAACTTCAACCGGCTCCCACGTAGCCATCCAGCCACAGCTTCCAGACATCTGGTCAGTGTGTCTGGGGCCGAGTTAGGATGGCCATCCATCAACAGATAGAGTTGGGTGTCATCAGCATACTGATGGCAACCCAGCCCAAAACTCCGGACAAGCTGGGCGAGGGGGCGCATAAAGATGTTAAAAAGCATCGGGGAGAGAATCGCACCCTGAGGCACTCCACACACCAAGGAGTGGCGCGATGACAATTCCCCCCCAAGCGCCACCCTCTGTCCCCGATCAGAGAGAAACGAGCGCAGCCATTGAAGGACTGTGCCCTGGATCCCCACGTCGGCAAGGCGGTGGTCCAGGAGTTCGTGATCGACCATGTCAAAGGCTGCTGACAGATCTAGAAGAATCAGCAGCCCCGACCCGCCTCGATCCAGCTGCCTGCGGAGATCATCTGTTAGGGCGACCAGAGCCGTCTCGGTCCCATGACCAGCACGGAAGCCGGACTGGAATGGATCCAAAGCAGATGTTTCATCCAGAAACCTACCAAGCTGTTCAGCAACCACTCTCTCAATCACCTTACCCAGGAATGGAAGATTCGAGACCGGGCGGTAATTGGATAGATCTAAGGGATCTAACGATGTTTTCTTTAAGAGCGGACGCACCACCGCCTCCTTCAGTTCCCCTGGGAATATCCCGGTGCCAAGGGACAAATTGATGATATCCCCCAGAGGGGCCCGCACCTCGTCTGGACACGCTCTAATCAGCCATGACGGGCACGGGTCAAGAGGACAAGTGGTGGGCTTTCCAGCTTGGAGGAATCTGTCCACATCGGCTGGAGATATCCGGTCAAAGTGGTCCAATACTGGACCTGAGGACAGTCGAGGGGCCTCCAGTTCCTTTATTGTATCCAAATTGGCAGGGAGGTCATGGCGGAGCAACAGGACCTTCTCCGCAAAAAAGCTCGCAAATGCCTCACAGCTGTGTGTCAGATTGTTATTTAAATTTGGCTGTCCTTCAAGGGACGTTAAAGACCGAATTATACTAAATAATTGCGCCGGGCGAGAGCTAGCGGATGCAATGGAGGCCGAGAAGTAAGACTTCTTAGCGGCCTTCACTGCCATCTCATAGGTTTTCATAAAAACCCTATAAGATGTTCTTGAGGCTCCGTCACGGGCACCCCGCCATACTCGCTCTAGCCGTCTGAGGTCCCGCTTCATTTTCCGAAGCTCCTCGGTAAACCAGGGAGCCCGATTTCTGCGGGGTCGCAGAGGGCGCTTAGGTGCGATCTCATCGATGGCTGCCAGGAGCTGGGTATTCCAGCCCTCAACAAGCTCAGTCAATGAGTCGCCAGGGGGAGCAAGGTCCCGCAATGCTTGATGGAATCTATCAGGGTCCATCAGCCTCTGCGGGCGAGCCCAAATCGGCTCGCCACCTAAGCAGGGTGGGGGTGGAAAGCCAATCCTGGCTTTCAGAGCGTAGTGATCAGACCATGGCACCTTCATCGAAGGAGACATGATCACATCTATACCGGCGCCAAAGATCAAATCCAGCGTGTGGCCTGCTTGATGTGTGGGGCCCGAAACAAACTGGGAGAGCCCTAGTGTCGCCATGGAAGACACCAGGTCCAGAGCCTGTGAGGAGGGAGTGGCATCAGCGTGGAAGTTGAAGTCTCCCAATACCAATAGGTTAGGGAACTCCAAGGCCCAGCCGGCCACCGCCTCCAGCAGGCCTGACAGGGTGGCTGCTGGTGCGCTAGGTGGCCGGTACACCAGCCAGACAGCCAAGCTCTCCTCGGAGCCCCACACTAGGCCAACACATTCAATGCCGGGGATCGATGGCGATGGTAGAGCCCTGAAAGAACAATCTTCCCGGATTAATACTGCCACCCCTCCCCCCCGGCCCACAGTCCGTGACTGGTGGAGGACGGAGAAACCCGGGGGCGCCATCTCTCGTAAGGTAACAGTTACCCCTTCGCGCACCCAGGTCTCCGTCACACAAGCCAGGTCGACCCCCTGCGAGGTAAAGAAATCTCGCAGGGTAGCGGTTTTGTTGCCTATAGACCTGGCATTGCACAACACCAGTGAAGGAGGTGAGTAATCCTTGCTCACCCTACCCTTGTCCCTCGGGATGGGGCGCAGATTGGAAGGGGTACGAGCATATCCGTATCTCGATCCCCTTCGCCTATAATATCTGCCCCCACCGCCATACCTCCCTCGCCCCTCCACGGTAGCAATCCCAGGCCTCATACAAGCCTCCATTTATAAAATAGAAAACAAAACTACCAAAAACAATTATGCCCAAACAAAACCAATCCCCACCCCAAAACAAAACAAAACGGAACAAAACAAAAATACATGGATAAAAACCACCGTTCACGGTGGTACAACAAAATAAACAATAAAAACACCTTTAAAACACCTTAAAAAATATATAAACATGTTTAACATATGCTGCAGCAGCACCAGTGTCCTTAAAGCTATTACGGAGGTGAGCCTGGCCCCCGCCCCCTAGGCCAGATGGAATGAGCCTGAGGAGGGAGAGGGCTTCTCCAGCACTCACGATGCAGATGACTTTTTAAAAATCCCACAACCAGTTCTAACAATTGTAGGCGACATGTGCCCTCATAAAATATGCATTTAGTTCTGTGTGTGAGAAGGGCGGGGGGAAGCATCTTTCAAAAACAATTAATTGGCAGGATTAATAGAGGACACCAGGATTAACAGAAGACATCAGTGATCACTTGTATTTACACAGACCAGAGCTGCTGCTTTTGGGACAAAACACTAATAATAAAAAGGTAGTGGATCAAAACAAAGAAAGCCCCCTTCCCCAAATGCCTGACCATGTGATTCATTTTGCAAACAAAACAAAGCGAAGCTAAACACACTCCTTTCTGAACTTCATGAAAAGGCGAGTCAGGTATCTCCCTTAAGACGCTTTATAGGATAAAACCATCTGCATAGTGACTGTTCCTGTTCTATGATTCTTTGAGGATGACTTTCATCTTATGCAGGGATCATTTGCCTTCATATTATGGTGGTTCCAACAGCCCTAACATTTGGCGTTCTCTTTTTTAAATTGTTAGGTGAGCTGTGTGTGGAGGCTCTTTGTAAAATGGAGGAAATCAACTGCTCCTACCAGGTGGCTGGGAAACACCCTGGGATCTATCTGCTCATGGTACATCCTAATGAAGTGGTGAGCTGCTTTAATTTCCTTTTTCCGGTTATTCTTTTCTTCCTTTTCAGTTTTGCTACGTAGGATTAAGCTGTCCTAAACAGATGACAGATGAAATAGTTCCTCCTTGACACAGTGCACAGTTAAACTATGGAACTTGCTCCCACACAGTGGCATGTGGTCAATGGACATGGGGGACTAGGCTAGTCCCCTAAATCAGAGGTTTTCAACATGTGTGCCTTCATAGTCTGAAGCAATAATGCTTCTGATTGCCAGTTGCTGGAAACCACAGGAACGTAGATGCTCTTTTGCTTGGGTCCTGCTTGTGGGTTTCCCACTGGGGCATCTGGCTGGACACCCTGAGAAGAGGTTATAACAACAACAACAAATTTATTATTATTATTATTATTATTATTATTATTATTATTATTATTATTATTATTATTATTACCCCGCCCATCTGGCTGGGTTTCCCCAGCCACTCGGGACGGGTCCCAACAGAATATTGAAAACACGATAAAACATCAAACATTAAAAACTTCCCTAAACAGGGGTGCCTTCAGATGTCTTCTAAAAGTCAGATAGTTGTTTATTTCCTTGACATTTGATGGGAGGGCATTCCACAGGGTGGGCACCACCACTGAGAAGGCCCTCTGCCTGGTTCCCTGTAACCTCATTTCTCGCAAGGAGGGAACCGCCAGAAGGCCCTCGGAGCTGGACCTCAGTGTCCGGGCTGAAAGATGGGGGTGGAGACGCTCCTTCAGGTATACTGGACCGAGGCCGTTTAGGGCTTTAAAGGTCAGCAGCAACTCTTCGAATTGTGCTCCGGAACATTCTGGGAGCCAATGTAGGTCTTTCAGGACCAGTGTTATTTGGTCTCGGCAGCCACTCCCAGTCACCAGTCTAGCTACTGCTTTCTGGATTTGTTGTAGTTTCCGGGTCACCATCAAAGGTAGCCCCACATAGAGCATATTGCAGTAGTCCAAGCAGGAGATAACTAGAGCATGCATCACTCTTGCAAGAGAGTCCACGGGCAGGTAGGGTCTCAGCCTGCATACCAGATGGAGCTGGTAGGCAGCTGCCCTGGACACAGAAATGACCCGCGCCTCCATGGACAGCTGTGAGTCCAAAATGACTCCCAGGCTGTGCCCCTGGTCCTGCAGGGGCCCAGTTGCCCCATTCAGGACCAGGGAGTCCTCCACCCCCACCCACCCCCTGTCCCCACAAAACCGTACTTCTGTCTTGTCAGGATTCAACCTCAATCTGTTAGCCGCCACCCATCCTGCAACCGCCTCCAGACACTCACACAGGACCTTCACCGCCTTCACTGGTTCTGATTTGGAAGAGAGGTAGAGCTAGGTAACATTTGCATACTGATGAACACATAGCCCAAACCCCCTGATGATTTCTCCCAGAGGCGTCATATAGATGTTAAAAAACATGGGGGGGAGGACAGAGCCCTGAGGCACCCCACAAGTGAGAGCCCAGGTTTCTGAACACTTATCCCCCAACACCACTTTCTGGACACGGGCCAGGAGGAAGGAGCAGAACCACTGTATAACAGTGCCCCCAGCTCCCAGCCCCTCTAGACGGCCCAGAAGGATGTCTTGGTTGATGGTATCAAAGTTTGCCCTGCGCCTTTGGGGGAAGCAGCCAGCGCCTGCCCGCCCACCCTGAACCCATCCCAGGGTGGTAGATTACTGCCAGTTTTTTATATTGGATCGTAGCTCACAGCCTACTTGAAGATAGACATGCCTGCCCTAGGATAACCAAACTAGGTGTCTCCAGGAGAACATCTGCTACGACTTGAAGCAGCTTGGGCAGGGAATCCTTGGTGCAGCGGGGAAGTTGGTACACCAAAAGAAATCCTGTACTGCCCCTATTGCCCAACTTCCAGAACATGCACTCAGTAAACTGGGTCTTCCCAATAGGACGCCCGGTGTACGCTAATGACTTCCTAAAAATCACTGCAACCCCCCCCCTCCCCACCCATATGACCTGGGTGGCTGTGGGTAAGAGAAACCTGGTGGACAAGCAGCGGCAAGGACAGGCCCATCTGCTTCATCCAACCAAGTCAGGTTACACATGCCAGGTCAAGTCCTCCATACTGGAGTAGATAGATGGGCCTGTTAGAACACGCTTCCTGCAAAAGGATGGTTGCTTCAAGATTGCATTACTACAATGCACTCTATGTGTGACATTCCTTGCGCTTGATCCAGAAGCTGCAGTTAGTGCAGAATGGTGCATCATGGTTGCTGACAGGAATGAGACCGTGTCAGCATATAACACCTATGCTCACATACCTGCACTGGTTGCCCATTTGATATATAAAACACTGAACAACTTGCAACCAGTTTACTTGAGAGATGGCCTTACCCCATGTATGCCCATTTGACTGCTTCAGTCTGCAGAACTGACACCGATACAGGTGTCACATAATACTCGTTCTGCCGTTGAAGGAAATCAATCTTTTAGCATGGCAGCACCTACACTTTGGGGCTCCCTGCCTACTAACAATACTCTACTCTTTTCAGCACCTGCTAAAAGCCAAGAAGAACACCATTCCAAAAATGAGTTTGACGATTCCCTTGCCTTTGATGAAAAGAGACACTTTTTAGCCCTCCCTTACCAGTCACAGGAAGAAATCATTAGCAGAATGACTTCCTTACAATACACCCTTATTCACTTTCGGCCTCCAGAGAAAGCTAATACAATCACGGATCAAATTATGGAAATAATGTCTAACCAACACAGAGGTAAACAAAGGGAAGAGGTGGAGAACCCCCCCCCCAATAAACAAAGATAATCAAATTGATAAGGAACACCCTCCTATCAGAGAGTATAACTATGCTGTCCCTTCAAGTTATTCTATAACCTCTGTTGAATGGCTCCAAAGAAGATTTCTTAATCTGGAAGAATTAGCTCTCCCTGACCTGAAATCAACAACCCAAATTCTAACTACTAAAAAGGAGTTCTCTAACCCTTTGATAGGAGGCGGGTCTGTGTTTGTGGACAAAGTTGGGGAATCAAATCAAATTGTAGAACTGGATTGATATAATGATTCTTGTAATGAACAGTTCAATAGAGTTTTCAGCACCCAGTGCCACACAAACCTAGGGGGGGGGGCACATGAAGTTCAAGCCTTGTCTGACTATGAAGTTATAACTCCAATAAGGAATTCAGCAGGCCAGCCGCACAATCAACCTGTCCTCAACAATACATGCAAGGTCTTATCATGGAATGTGGCAGGATGATCCCCCAAGTTAAAAGATATGAATTTTAAAGAATACTACATAAATTTTAATATTCTCTGCCTACAAGAAACTTAATAAAAACATTCCTTCCAGTAGCACCTTAGAGACTAACTAAGTTAGTTACTGGTATGAGCTTTCGTGTGCATGCACACTTCTTCAGAACATTATCTGTTGCTGGAATTCAGAAGCTGACAAAGACTTGACCAGCAATGAACTTTTTATTGCTTCACACACAGAGATAGCCAGGCACACTCCACATTAGTAAGTTGCAGGATTGAGTTTCCGACTTCTCCTTCCCTCTTTTAAGCCTCCCTCCCGGCAGCCTTCTGTGACTCAGCTCTAAATTGCTTTGCCCTTTTCTCTGCTCTACCCTCTCAAGCTCTGAAGGGGAGAGGGAAAGGGGCTGGAACAGAACTGTCTTGCAGAGCAGGAGACGTAGCCCTGTCAGAGTCTGTGCCCACACTGAGCCAATGTCAGGAACTGGCTAGATAAGTAGTGCTGGCAGCCAGTTAACCAGGAGGGACCAGGGAGTGACACTGGGGAAGAAGAGGATTTTGAGCCTGGTTCAGACTGGTGGGACATGGAAGAGCAACCCACGGAGGGAACTAGCAAGGAAGCATCAGAGCTGGAGAGTTTTGGGGAGGGGGGTCCTCTGATTTCCAGCAACAGACGGTGGCCAACGCCTTCGCCAAAGACAATTTGGCTGCGCCGAGGGAGTGAAGCACCAGGATGGAGCTTTTTTCAGAGAAAGATGGCCAAGTTCTACGTCAGTGCCACGACAGCTCGCTTCGGACAGCATAAAACCTTGTATCACTTGATGTGGCAGGTTTTGGTTTTTCAAAAAATCATTTTTATTGGTTTTCCAATAAAAACAGCCAATCAACATATCCGGATCATAATCCAATTAAAAATAATAAACTAATTTTTTTTAAAATGACAGAGCTTGCAGGGCAGCAGCTGAAGAAGGAGCAAAAGAGTTTTCTTGTGTGTGTGTTTCTTTGTGGCTGATTAGCTGCTCTCCCTGTACAAAGGTCAGAGGGGGCAGGGTTTCTGTTGAGTCAGGTGATTAGCTGTGGGAGGAGCTTATCAGAGCTTGCAGGGCAGCTTGATCCATATTTTAGATTTAGGGGAACTAGTCTCAAACGTTTCTTGGGGGAGACCTAGGTTTTTGGGGGGGGTTATTTGTCCTGTCTTCACGCTTTTTAAGATGGAGGACCACTGTAGCCACCCCCAATGACACGTTTTCAAGATGGAGGGTGAAGGAACAGCTGCAGTCGCCTGCGGTTCCTGCGCAATGTTTGCCATCTTGCCAAAGGTTGCAGGCAGCTTTACCTGCAGCAATAGTATGTTGATTGCCCTCTTAGAAGACAAAGTCCAGCAACTGGAGGAACGTGTAGCTACGCTCCAAAGAATTAGAGAGCTGGAGCTCTTCTTGGAAGCAACAGAGCACACCGTCTCCACCAAGGAGGAGACAGGGGGCACCCCTGAGAAGGAGGCTAGTTCACCAACACAGGTGCCAGATATATGGAGAAACGTGACTCAAAGAAGTAGGAGGCCCAGGGTTCGCTCTGATTGTTTAGAAATACACAATCGCTTTGAAGTCCTTTCCCCTAGCATGGAAGACGAAGAACAGACTCCATTTGAGGATCTCTCTGTGGAAGCTGGAACTTAACGAGTTAAGCTTTTCCCATGATGCTACACCATTCTGACGTCAATTTTAGAAGCTGGGGAGGAGCTTCTGGGAGGAGTTTGTCAGTCCCACTTCGAACTTTGTGGGGAA
This sequence comes from Podarcis bocagei, assembly GCF_964188305.1. Classification (NCBI taxonomy): domain Eukaryota; kingdom Metazoa; phylum Chordata; class Lepidosauria; order Squamata; family Lacertidae; genus Podarcis; species Podarcis bocagei. The sequence goes on along the minus strand of NC_138131.1, from coordinate 93,582,071 downwards.
AAGACGTGGGCTTGGAATGGCTGCTAATAGCCCTGGAAAATCCTGAGAAATGTTGGAATAAATGCTGTATATAGACAAACCTGGACTCAGTGTGAGTTTGTCTGGAAGCCTAGCAACGTGACAGTTTACACCGCTGTGCAAAACTCTGCTTAGCCGTGACGGAGAGCTCGGAGCAGAGCATGCGGCAGAAGAAGCGTGCCGGGCAGGGAAGAGCTAATTGAGGGCCATAAATCAATTAGCGGGGGTCACGGCTGATAAAATACGTCACTGGTTATGGGCCCATAAATTACCGCTTGTAAAACTGTCGCGGGAGCTGTAAAAACTCTGCGGTGTCGAGCAGAGGCTTTGATCTGCTGTGTCGGCAAACAAGCAAGCGGCAGCTGCAAGACGCAGAGAAGTGCCTGCGTTGCTGTGGAGCCAAGTTGCAGAGAACAGCTGAGGTATCGTTTCTCCACGGAGCTGAGGAGCCGGAGGAGCTGGTGCTAAAATCCATACCACCAGGCGGTTGTTTGAAATGAAGCTACGTCCAGGTGGGGACATAAGACAACATGTTACAGAGATGCTCTCTGTGTTTAATGAACTGCGGCTGTTGCAGGTGAACTTTACTGATGAATTGAAGGTTTATATTTTGCTAAGCTCTCTGGACAAAAGTTATGACAATTTATGTCTAACTTTGGAATCTATGAATCCGCAAGATCTGACTTTGGCCTACGTCACAGGACGCTTGGCTGACGAACAGGAGAGACGGCTCAGGGAGAGCAAGTCTGGCGCAGCAAGCTCCACCGGGAGAAAGGGGGGGGCGAAGCAAGATGAGAGCTTTGTTCAGGCTTTTGCAGCTCGTCGGTGTTACGTGTGTGGTTCTCACGGGCATTTGAAAAGAGACTGCCCACAGAAAGCGAGAGCAGCTGGGCAGGAAGCCTTCAAGGACACCTACCATGGAAATCAGCAGGGTTTCCATGGGAACCAGTCTGGGAGACAAGGCCAGCCTGGGAACGCAAGAGGAGGACGTGGAAAACAACGTGAGGAGACGTATCAGATAGCAGCGAGCATGGCTTTGTTCGAAGACGGCTGTGTGGAAAATTCCCAGTTTCGCTTTGTTATTGACTCTGCTGCTAACCGCAATTTGATTCCAGAGACACCTGCTGTTGAGAGGTGGAAGTGCACGGCAATACCTGCCGGGAAATCTGTACTGTTTGCAAATGGACAGAAAGGAAATCTGACTAACGTTGTAAATCTGCATTTTCGTGTTTTGCAGGAAACGCTGGAGTGTTGTACCGTTCCTGGGATGCACCACTGTCTGTTATCTGTGCCTTATTTACTGAAAAAGGGATTTACGTTTTCTTTTCAGGATGATGTGTGCACAATCTCCAAAGGAGGGAGGATGCTTGCCAAGGTTAAAAAGGGGCAGAATGATCTTTTCATTCTTAAAACGTCTCTGGAGGGTGAGGGGAAGGTTGAGAAAGCACAAGCCCTGTGTACTGAGATTCCCGCTCAAGTGCAATGTGCACATATTTGGCATGCTAGGACGGCTCATAGTTCAGTAGAAGAACTACAGGTGCTGCCGGAAGTTTCTAAAGGGTGTAAGATTTCAGAATGTGGACATGATGTAAGTTGTGAAACTTGCAAGCTGGCAAAGATAAAAGGATGCAGTTATCCAAAGATTGAGAGGATAACCACTAGGCCTTTTGAACAAATTCATGTAGATTTGTGGGGTCCTGTGAAAGAACCAAGTCTGGGAGGGTCAAAATATCTGCTCTCAATGCAGGATAATTTTACCCAGAATTCCTGGACACATGGTCTCAAATCCAAGGATGATGCAGCACAGCTGATCAAACGTTGGATTGAGGAGGTGGAACAAAAGTTTTCCACCAAAGTGCAAGCTGTCACAAGTGACAGGGGAGCTGAGTTTACAGGTTCTGCTTTGCAGAAGTACTTTCGCAAGAAAGGAATACGTCACACAGTGACTGCACCCAATCAGGGGGGGAAGGCAGAGCAGATGAGTCAGGCTCTGGTTAAAACTGCTCAGGTGTTGCTGAAAGATTCTGGGTTACCTCCAAGGTTTTGGTTGGAGGCAATCAAGTATGTGAGCTTCACCTGGAACCGCACCTACAATTCCATGGTAGGGGACACACCGTTTGGGCTGTTGCATGGCAGGAAACCCCAGATTCATTTTTTGCGCAGGTTTGGATCGCATGCATCTGTGTCAGTACCTGCAGCGTTGCAGGGGCCAGATGGATCCAGGTTCCGGAAAATGATCTTCTGTGGGTATGAGCCAACAGCGAATGCGTGGAGATTTGCATTTCCATCAGGTGATCAGAGTAAGTTACTGATCAGCAAACACGCTGAGTTCTATGAGCAGGATGAAAAGTCAAAACCTGCTACCAAGCGTGATGTTCTTTCAGAATGTCTCTCTGATTCAGAACAGGAAGATTCTGAGGGGGAAGAGGGGGAGGAAGGAGAAACTGAGTCTGATGATGACGATCAGGGAACTGACCAAAGTCAGGAACAGGAGGAAGTATCTGTAGTTTCTCCACAGGTTAAGAGAACACCCAAAAGCGAGCCCAGTTCTCCGGTAAGTGTAATGGAGAAGGTCCGAAAACGTTTTAAGTCAGAGGGGGAATCCCGTGAGGATGAGGACACAGGTTCTGGTGGCAGTAAGTCAGAGGTAACATCTGAGTTTATGCCCAGAAGATCTAGTCGCTCAACGAAAGGAATTCCGCCGGACAGGTACCAGGCGACAAGCGCATGGGCCTGGTTCACACAGTGTGATTCTGGGAGTGTTGAAGGGGTTCAACGGGTGCCTGGGAAAGATGCTGGAAAAGAGCACAAGGCAAAGGGGAAGGTGTTGAACTCAAAAGGGTCTTGTCAGAAGGTGCAGCAAGGGGGGGTGTGGAAGCTGGAACTTAACGAGTTAAGCTTTTCCCATGATGCTACACCATTCTGACGTCAATTTTAGAAGCTGGGGAGGAGCTTCTGGGAGGAGTTTGTCAGTCCCACTTCGAACTTTGTGGGGAAAAGACGTGGGCTTGGAATGGCTGCTAATAGCCCTGGAAAATCCTGAGAAATGTTGGAATAAATGCTGTATATAGACAAACCTGGACTCAGTGTGAGTTTGTCTGGAAGCCTAGCAACGTGACAGTTTACACCGCTGTGCAAAACTCTGCTTAGCCGTGACGGAGAGCTCGGAGCAGAGCATGCGGCAGAAGAAGCGTGCCGGGCAGGGAAGAGCTAATTGAGGGCCATAAATCAATTAGCGGGGGTCACGGCTGATAAAATACGTCACACTCTCCCTCATTACAGTTGATCAGGTATATGAAGACGAGCAGCAAAGTCAGTCCTCAGGGAATGTTCAGGCAACCTTGGAACGGACAGCTCACGGAAGAACCCCGACCAAACCTAAGAGGAGGCGTATAGTGGTGGTAGGGGATTCCCTACTGAGGGGAACAGAAGCAGTGATCTGTGGGCCTGACAAGAGGTCTCGGGAAGTGTGCTGTCTCCCCGGGGCTAAGATCCAAGATGTAACTGAACGACTGCAAGAAATCATAAAACCCACTGACAAATACCCCTACATCTTGGCTCATGTGGGAACCAATGACACTGCAAGCAATAGCCTCCAGAAGATCAAAAGAGACTAGGAGGCTCTGGGCAGGAAATTGAAGCAACTAAATGCACAAATTGTCATCTCATCTGTCCTCCCAGTTGAACGACGTGGCCCAGGGAGAGAGGGGAAAAGAGTGGAAGTGAACAGCTGGCTTCGCAAATGGTGTAAACAGGAACGGTTTGGATTCTTAGATCACGGACTGCAGTTTCTTGAAGATGGACTTCTGGCAAGCGATGGGCTGCACCTCACAACGGTTGGGAGAAATGTTTTTGTCAAAAATTTCAGAAACCTCATCAGGAGGGCTTTAAACTGACTAATGTGGGGGAGGGAGACAGTGCTCCTGAAGGTAGGAGTCTATCAGTTGATGAAGATGATCATCCAAATGTCATAGACCAAATGGAGCAAACAGCACACAGACCTATTGGTGGGAGGAAAAAATCCTCAAATAAGAGACACGGGGGAATGATTAATGGACTTCAATGTCTGTACACTAATGCCCAAAGCATGGGAATTAAACAAGATGAGCTTGAGCTCTTGGTACAGCAAACTAAATATGACATAATAGGCATCACTGAAACCTGGTGGGATAAGTCCCACGATTGGAATGTAATAATGGGGGGGGGGATACAATCTATTTCAGAGAAACAGACCAGACAAGAAAGGAGGAGGAGTGGCGTTATATGTCAGGGATGTGTATACCTGTGAAGAGATCCAAGATTTAGAACCTCAAAGCGAAAGTGAGAGCATTTGGGTCAAAATTAAGGGAGAGAAGAATAACAGTCACCTCATTGTGGGAGTTTACTATAGCTCCCCAAGCCAAACGGAGGACATAGATGATGCCTTCCTGGAACAGATGGCCAAGCATGCAAAAAGAAGGGAGATAGTAGTAATGGGGGACTTCAATTACCCGGATATTTGTTGGATGTCAAACTCAGCCAAGAGCATAAGGTCAAACAGATTCCTCACTGGCCTTGCAGACAACTTCATTGTCCAGAAAGTGGGAGAAGCAACAAGAGGAACAGCCATTTTAGATCTGGTCCTAACCAATGTTGATGACCTGGTTAGTGGGGTAGAAGTGGAAGGATCATTAGGCGCGAGTGATCATGCTCTTCTGAAGTTTACTATACAGCGGAAAGGAGCAGCCAAGCATACTAGGACTATGGGTATGTTTGTAGGGTATGTTCGTAGCAAAAGGAAGAACAAAGAAACAGTGGGGTCACTCAGAGGAGAAGATGGTGAAATGCAAACAGGGGACACAGAAAGGGCTGAACTCCTCAATGCCTTCTTTGCCTCAGTCTTCTCCGATAAAGAAAACAATGCCCGACCTGAAGAATTTGGAGCAAATGATTCAGCAAAGGAAACACAGCCCAGAATAACTAAGGAGATAGTACAAGAATACTTGGCTAGTTTAGATGTATTCAAGTCTCCAGGGCCAGATGAACTGCATCCAAGAGTATTAAAAGAACTGGCAGATGTGATCTCAGAACCACTGGCAGTCATCTTTGAGAATTCCTGGAGAACAGGCGAAGTCCCGGCAGACTGGAGGAGGGCAAATGTTGTCCCTATTTTCAAAAAGGGGGAAAGAGAGGACCCAAATAATTACCGCCCAGTCAGTCTGACATCAATACCAGGGAAGATTCTGGAGCAGATCATCAAGCAAACAGTCTGTGAGCACCTAGAAAGGAATGCTGTGATCACCAATAGTCAGCATGGATTTCTGAAAAATAAGTCATGTCAGACTAACCTGATCTCGTTTTTTGACAGAATTACAAGCCTGGTAGATGAAGGGAACGCAGTGGATGTAGCCTACCTTGATTTCAGCAAGGCATTTGACAAGGTGCCCCATGATATTCTTGTAAAGAAGCTGGTAAAATGCAGTCTTGACTATGCTACCACTCAGTGGATTTGTAACTGGCTGACTGACCGAACCCAAAGGGTGCTCATCAATAGTTCCTCTTCATCCTGGAGAAGAGTGACTAGTGGGGTGCCACAGGGTTCTGTCTTGGGCCCGGTCTTATTCAACATCTTTATCAACGACTTGGATGATGGACTCAAGGGCATCCTGATCAAATTTGCAGATGACACCAAACTGGGAGGGGTGGCTAACACCCCAGAGGACAGGATCACACTTCAAAACGACCTTGACAGATTAGAGAACTGGGCCAAAACAAACAAGATGAATTTTAACAGGGAGAAATGTAAAGTATTGCACTTGGGCAAAAAAAAATGAGAGGCACAAATACAAGATGGGTGACACCTGGCTTGAGAGCAGTACATGTGAAAAGGATCTAGGAGTCTTGGTTGACCACAAACTTGACATGAGCCAACAGTGTGACGCGGCAGCTAAAAAAGCCAATGCAATTCTGGGCTGCATCAATAGGAGTATAGCATCTAGATCAAGGGAAGTAATAGTGCCACTGTATTCTGCTCTGGTCAGACCTCACCTGGAGTACTGTGTCCAGTTCTGGGCACCACAGTTCAAGAAGGACACTGACAAACTGGAACGTGTCCAGAGGAGGGCAACCAAAATGGTCAAAGGCCTGGAAACGATGCCTTATGAGGAACGGCTAAGGGAGCTGGGCATGTTTAGCCTGGAGAAGAGGAGGTTAAGGGGTGATATGATAGCCATGTTCAAATATATAAAAGGATGTCACATAGAGGAGGGAGAAAGGTTGTTTTCTGCTGCTCCAGAGAAGCGGACACGGAGCAATGGATCCAAACTACAAGAAAGAAGATTCCACCTAAACATTAGGAAGAACTTCCTGACAGTAAGAGCTGTTTGACAGTGGAATTTGCTGCCAAGGAGTGTGGTGGAGTCTCCTACTTTGGAGGTCTTTAAGCAGAGGCTTGACAACCATATGTCAGGAGTGCTCTGATGGTGTTTCCTGCTTGGCAGGGGGTTGGACTCGATGGCCCTTGTGGTCTCTTCCAACTCTATGATTCTATGATTCTAGGTCAAGAGCCACCAAGGGTCTTATCCTTGAAGTGAGAAGGTGAGTGAGAAACCTTTTCAGCTTGTTCATGCTGATGTGTGTGGTCCTTTTAAACTCAGCAGGGGTAATTCCCAGTATGTGCTAACTATAATTGATGATGCCACAAGGTTTAGTTGGGTTTATCCCATGAAGCACAAGGCAGAGGTTTTCCTCTAAGTTTAAAGACTGGGTGGCATATGTTGAGAGGCAATTCCCACACAAAGTTTAAAAGTTTCAATCTGACCGTGGAGGCGAATTTCTGTCAGGTGCATTCCAATCATGGTTACAAAGGAATGGAATTGGGCACAGAAAGACAAACCCTCATAGTCCAGAGAAGAATGGAGAGGCAGAGAGAAAGAAAAGGTCTCTGCAAGAAATGATGGACTCAATGCTAGAGGATTCTGGCTTGTCCAAACGCTATTGATGGGAGGCGATCTTGACAGCCAATTATGTTCAGAACTGCTTGGTCCACAGCACGATTGGAACAACACCCTATTTTATGCTGTTCAGAAAAAAGCCCAAAGCTGATCATTTGCGCACATTCAGTGTGAAGGCATGGGTTCATGTGCCACGATCACAGTGCAGAAAGGGTGACCCCAAAGCACAGCAGCTTATGTTTGTTGGTTACCAGGATTTGGGCAAAGGGTGGAGCTTTGTGGTTGGAAATAGTGGGCTACATGCTAATTCAGAGGTTTGGTTCCAGGCATCAAAGGGTGGTTCCTCACATTTGAGTGTTAAAAGGGAACCAGGCAATGTAAACACTGAAGAGAAAGGTGACAGGGCTGTAAAATCTGCATCTCCTGAGGCTAGTGAACAGAATGCCAGTCATTTTTCACCAACATCAAAGGATGAGTCTTACTCTCCTCTAAGGGGGCGAAAATCTGAGGGGGATGATAGTGAAGATGAGGCCAGTTTTACTCCAAGAAGATCAGAGAGGAAGAACATAGGAATTCCGCCAGATCGTTTTACGCCTGGTACAGCTCACATGTTCCATGTAGCTATAGAGCCTCAAAGCTACAAACCAGTAATGGATTTACCTAAGGAGCAAATTTTTGCTCTGGAAGGGTGCCATGGAAGAGGAGATGAACTCTCTCCGTGAGCATGGAGTGTTTACATCTACGTCACCGCCAAAGAGTGCCATGGTGGTGGGATGTAGATGGATTTAAAAAATAAAGCCTCTGGCTACTGGTGGTTATAAATATAAGGTGCATTTAGTGGCACAAAGTTTTTCCCAGAGACCAGGACTGGATTTTGATGAAGTGTTTGCACCCACAGCTAGAAGTGAGAGCATGCGTTTGTTGCTTGCAATTGCAGCAAAGCGCAATCTTAAAGTTAATCATTTTGACATCCAGATGGCTTATCTGAATGCCAGTCCTTATGAAGAACTTTATTTATCAGAGCCACCAGGTTTTGAAACAGGATAAGGAAAAGTGTACAGATTACACAAAGCCCTATATGGTTTGCGTCAATCAGCACACAAGTGGAACACATGCTTAGATGAGACTCTTGTTTCTCTAGGTTTCGAACGCAGTGTTGCTGATAACTGTTGGTACATGTGTGGCACTGGTAACAAGCAAGAATTTTATTTGGTATTTGTGGATGATTTGCTATATGTGGCCAAAGAGGCTAGGCAAATCAAGGAGTTTTCCACGCAATTGCCCAAAAAGTTCAAAGTAAAAGATCTGGGCTACGTACAAAACTATTTGGGTGTGGAAGTGTCCCAGGCCAGTGATGGTAGTTTTCTGCTCAGTCAGAAAAACAAAATTAAGCAACTGCTGGCAACGTTTTAACATGCAAGATTGTAATGGGGCAAGTACACCCATGGAAGTAGGTTTTGTTAAAGGAATGCAATCAGATAAAAGCTCTGAGTTTGAGCATCCAGATCTCTACCAATCAGCCATTGGGAGCCTAATGTACATATCACAGTGGAGTAGACCCGATATCTGCTATGCAGTGAGGATTTTAAGCAGACAGGTATCCAAACCCACTGTGAGTAAAAAGGATACTGAGGTACTTAAAGCAAACTGCTCTGAAATTGAGCTCAGCAGGAGAAGAAATGCTTGAGTGCTACTCAGATAGCGACTGGGAAAATCTGCCAGACAGAAAGTCTGTAACTGGGCTGGTGATCATGTTCGGTGGATCACTGATTGGATGGAAATCCAGGAAACAAAGCATAGTTAGTGTGTCTTCCACGGAAGCGGAATACGCTGCTTTGAGCGAGCTCTGCAATGAGCTAATATTTTTTAAGCAGTTACTGTTGGATTTTGGCACTGAATGAGATTTTCCAGGAAAAGATTTTGTGGACAACCAAGCCTGTATAACACTAAGTAAAACTGAGCAGTTCAAGGGGAAATCAAAACACGTGGAAGTAAAATACTAGAATGTCAGAACTAATGTACACAGGACTGTCATTGCATGTGAATATGTTGAAAGTGCCAAGAATGTCAGATATAATGACTAAGCCATTGTCATTTGTGAAAAACAAAATGCTGTGTGAATGCATGGGTTTGCAAAACAAAGTTGGTGAAAATACTTTGTATGTGCTCAGAAACTAATTGCACTATGCAAGCTGTGAGGGGGTGCTGGAATTCATGGTTTGCTTGCAGCTTTGCAAGTTAGCAATTAGTGTCTCCACAGCCTGGGAAGACAGAGCATGAAAGGAATCTGCCTAGAGATAAGAAGACCCAGCAACAGCTCAGTGATTGGCTGAGGTCCCTCATATAGGCAGCATGACCTATGACACTAGTGTTGAGGAGTAAGTGGTTTGGTTAGTGCTGAGGCGTTGCTGAGAGTGAAGAAGTCATGTTGTAAATAGTAACTTGTAGATAGCTTGTATGTTTACTGCTGTATATGATAAACTACAAGAATATGAAGAAGAATATGAAGAAGATCTGTGGAAGGGACATGGAAGAGACTTAAGGGCCTCGGACATAAGGTTACCAGGTTAATGAACTAGATGGATGGGATAGAAAGGACTGACAAAACCCAAGACCAGGAGGAAGAGATGTTGGATGAAGATTGGAAGAAAGTTTTAAAAAATTCTATTTAGGAATGTTTTCTAAAATTAATGAGTATTAGAAAAATGTTGGAACGAAATTATTTGGCTTTAGCAGAAATGTTAAAAAGAACTATGTAAGAATATGCTATGGTTATGAGAAATTGGTATAAATAAGATTTAAGTTTTAGGGTTTTTTATGGTAAGATAAGGTTAAAATAGATTAAGGCTATTTAATGACAGAATATTATGAAAAATGGAAAGGATTTGCTGTGACAATCAACAACTAGAATACAAAAAAGGGAGGTGTGAGGAGGTAGATGAAATAAGGTAATGACAGTTAAGGATTTGGGAATATTGGATCTGTTTTTAAATCTTTGTGGTTTATTTTTCAAATCAAATCAAAACTTTTATTGCATTAGCATACAGCCATAGCAAAATAGGACAGTACAAAAATGCTAGAGACAAGCAACCAAGCAAAATTCAAGGCGATATTGCTGGCGTAATGACATTTAACTTACCCTAAGACCATAATGCAAAGATTTAGTTGCCAGCGCCAGAAATGTAATGTGCGGATATATATAAAGAATTAAAACAGGTCCAGGCCTAGGACACACTACCCTGTCAGAGTAGCCCTGAGTTTCAGAGCCTGCACTATGAAGATTGCCACCCCACGTGAAATTTGGGGATTTGCGTCCACAAGAAGCGATTTCAAACAGTCTTCCTTAGACGTAATAGTGGACGGGATCAAGAGGAGGAGCTTAGATCTTATTGGCTCATAAATAGGGCAGTAGAAAAAGAAATGTATAAAGTCCTCTACTTCATTCATTGTGCATGAACATAGACGCTGAGTAATAGGGGTCTTAGAGTAAATCCCCTGAAGGAAGGCCGTGGGTATAGAATGGAAACGGGCCATAGTAAACGCTCTTCTCAAATTGGGCTCCGTTAGTTCTATCAAGTAGTTGGCAAGTGATCTTACCACTTTCACTTTAGGGAGCCACATGGAGAGACGGGCTGTGATGGACTGTGCCCGGTCCATGGCCTCGTCTCTTGTAAGAATCCAGGCCCGGATTTTATGTTGGTGCCAAGATGACAGCGTGTCTAGATCTGGGAGGGAGTAGCGTGCAGTAATAGTCTCCATGGCCTTGGACCATTTGTTGCTATGAGAACAAGTTAAAAAGGCTTGCCTGGCTAGTAGGGAACCTGGGGCATTGATTAATTTACAATAAAAACTAATAATTCTAATGTGGGCTCTCGCAACAATGGAGGGGAGGCCCAGTTCTGTTCTTAACTGTGCAGCAACCGAGCCCTTGGGGAGACCCAGCATCTTTCGTGCAAAAGAGTTTTGCAGAATCTCCAGCCGTTGTAGTGTTTTTAAATTCCACCCCCAGATTTCAACCCCATACAGTAACATCGGGAGGACTTTACTGATAAATGCTTTTCTGACTGGTGGAACCAACTGGCCGCCTTTTGCATAGAAGAATTTCTCCAAGGCTTTGATGGTTCTACGGGCAGCCAGGATGGTCGTATTTAGGTGAGCTGACCAGCTAAGCCCATGCTGAAAAGTGATTCCCAAATACTTGAATGCTGAACAATATTCAATTCAAGTTTTCGTACCAAAAGTAAGAATTTTGGTTTTGGCGAAATTGATTTTGAGGGAGTTGGTATCACAATATGTCATGAGCCCTCTGAGCATGTTGTTTAAGCCCTGCTTGGTTAATGACAATATCACCATGTCGTCCGCATAGAGTAATATGGGGATCTTAAGCTGTTGTAAAGAGGGGGCAGATTGATTTAGGGCCTTCATAGTTGTAACGATGTCGTTGATATAGAAATTGAATAGAAAAGGGGCCAAGAGGCAGCCCTGTTTGACCCCTTTATTCAGAGGGAAAGAATCAGAAAGAGCTCCCAGAGGGCCGAATTTTACTCTGGCCGATATGTCATTATGAATTTCCATAAGAAGGAGGAGGAGTCTCTTATCTATGTTGGTGTAACTAAGCTTCTGCCATAGCCTATCTCTGGGAATGGAGTCAAAAGCGGAGGTCAGGTCCACAAAAGTCGCGTGTAGCTTGCAGTTGAACCTGTTTAGGTATTTATCAATCAGGGTAGATAGAACGAGACATTGGCTGGATGTGCTGTGACCTTTACGGAAGCCAGCCTGTTCCGGGTGGAATAGCTTTGTTTCTTCTGCCCACTCGAATAATTTCTCTAGCAAGAATCTAGAGTAAACCTTGTATGGTATGTCCAGCAGGCTGATAGGTCGATAGTTACGCGGAACTTGTGGATCCCCCTTTTTATGTATTGGGATGACTATGCTCTGTTTCCAGTTAGGTGGAATCTTAAGGGTGGCATTAATAGTGGTAAAGAGAGATGCTAAAATAGGGGCCCACCACGTCTGGTTCGATAAGAATACCTCAGGAGGAATCATATCCTCCCCCGGGGATTTATCCCCTGATAGCATGCTAATTAGTTGTATACATCTCTCTGGGGAGACTGGCTCCCAGGTGGGCAAGGCAGATGCTGGGAGAGTGGGGACTACGTTTACGTCGGAATCTGGGGCGGAATACAACTGAGCAAAGTGAGAGTGCCAACTGGCTGCTGAGATGTTATTAACGATGAATGAGGGGGGGTCTTAAACCTGCATTAATTAAATTCCAGAATTTTTTGTCGTCACGGGTTTTAATGGCCACTGACAGTGCCGTCCAGCGATCTTTCACAAAGAGCAATTTCTTATGTTGGAGCAGCTTCTTGTAGTATGAACGGAATTGAGCTAACTCCCTGGTTTTGCTCTGGGTGCTGTCTGATTTCATATCAGACTGAAGAAATCTAAGCCTACTTCTGCACTGTTTGCATTCTTGGTCGAACCAAGTTTGATTCTTCCAGGTTAGAATCGCACGGGAAGGTTTTGTAAGTGAAGGGAGCAAGTAGGCCAGAATTTGCTGGAAACTTGAGAAATGATTCACATTCATTGTTAACAGCTGAGCTTTCAGGGCTAGGATCTCTGGGGAATTTAGAAGGACTTTTATTTCTTGCTCCAAATAGATATCCCACTTCTTACGTCCGGGGGCTAAGATCAGTGAATCCTGGAGGTGGGGTGAGCTGGGAAGCCCCAGCAGTGAGTGGTGGAAGGAGATGGCGATTGGAAGGTGGTCGCTTTCGGTTCTGTTGAACACATTGAAACAATATACCTTATCATTAAATGCCGAGGAGGACCAGATGTAATCTATAACGCTTGCCCCTCTAGATCCTAGAAAAGTAAAGTATCCCCCGGACCAGTCTTTGGGTGTGCCATGCAAGCTATGCAGCCCGCAGTTTATGGTAAGCTCCAGCAGTATGATGCCAGCCCTATTAATGATTTTGTCATGTGAATTCCACGTAGGAAACCACTCCTCTTCTATGAATAATTGCGACTTATCGGTAAATGAGCTTATATCTGCTCCGATTCTGGCATTAAAGTCCCCCATTATAAGAATCTCTGACTTTGGAAATTCAGCCACAGATTTATCAAGGATAAATCTTAAATCCTCCCAAAACTGATTTGAATGAGAAGAGGGATAGACAGATGGATTGTACAAGTTTACACATATGAAGTCCCCAGCCGAGCTATTAGTGATGTGAAGAGTTTGAATGCAATTACTCTCTAACCAAAAGAGAGGAGAGGTATTAAGATGTAGCTCCTGCGAAACAAATGTTACCAGGCCTCCCCTAGGGCGCCCATACAAATGTGTTTTGGTCGCAGGAATCACAAAGGCGTCATAGCCCAGTAGGGATGGGGGGGATGAAGAGTCTAAGCACCAGGTCTCTTGTATGCCCATGATCTGGAATTTCGCTAAAAAATCTTTCATTATTTTTGCTTTCTGATTTTGATGTGCTATGTGTTTTGTTTTTGCTTTTTGCTTTTGACTTTTATCGATTTGTATTGTTTAATTGTTATTTGTTTTTTTTTCTTGTTCTTCCCCCTTTTTTTCTTTGTTTTTTTTTGTAATTTTAAAATTCTCAATAAACATCATAAAAAAAGTTCAGATGGCTTTCAAAAGTTTTAACAACAGTTCCCCTCCATGGCTGACCCTCCACGTCCTTCTTCTTCTGCTAGTATGAATGCTACACTTTGCTTTTCATGCTCATTTCATGATCCCTATTTGTGAATAGCAAGATAGGATGCAATTAAGCCATTAGCAGCTAAACAAACAAACATGCTAATTACGTTCTTTACAAGGCTTATTTTTTTTAATAGAGAAGCTGGAATTTACCCTTCATTAATCTGACTTAATTGCAATACCATACGCTAAAAAGTCAACATAAATTAGGGGCTGTGAACGATTCCCCCAATATTAAAGATGAGCTGGTGAATTCCTCTCCTCTGAAAATCCCTCCACCCCCGGATAACAAATGGCAGCTTCTTAATAAGGAAGTGTAATAGCAAACAACTGTGCCAAAATGAAAAGGGGACTGTTTTGCTACCGTCAATTGCATTTATGATGTAATTACCTCAGTGTAATAAAGAGGTGCTGGAGGAGACTCTTGAGAGTCCCATGGACTGCAAGAAGATCAAACGTATCCATTCTTAAGGAAATCAGCCCTGAGTGCTCACTGGAAGGACAGATCGTGAAGCTGAGGCTCCAAGACTTTGGCCACCTCATGAGAAGAGAAGACTCCCTGGAAAAGACCCTGATGTTGGGAAAGATGGAGGGCACAAGGAGAAGGGGACGACAGAGGACGAGATGGTTGGACACTGTTCTCGAAGCTACAAACATGAGTCTGACCAAACTGCAGGAGGCAGTGGAAGACAGGAGTGCCTGGCGTGCTCTGGTCCATGGGGTCACGAAGAGTCGGACACGACTAAACGACTAAACAACAACAACAACAAATAAAGATGTAAGCATCTTAAAAACCTACAAATCAATTCAGTTAGCAGCAGGATATGAAGGATGCCCAACTTTTGTCACTGCATCAGTTGGATCCATGATACTCCAGAATCCAATAAAGCCCAAAATTATCAATGCTCTGTGGAGTGCCAGAAATGCCTTCAGGGTATGGATGGGGAGTTTCCAGTGCTACACTCTTCAAGAAAAGCATATCCAGGACCAGATGTTAACTGCTCTGCTGCCACTCAACGTTACATCCCCGGTGAGGCCTCATGGAACATTTGTTCCATGATTTTGTTCTGGGTGTATGTAAGGGAACTAAAGGGCTTTGGTTAGAGTAGATTGTACATCATAGTTGTGTCATGTGGTAGAGCACAGGCTCCACATGCAGAAGTTCCCAGGTTCAATCCTTGGTATCTCTAGGAAGGGCTGGGAGAGAGTCCCTGCCTGAAATCTTGGAGAGTCACAGCTAGTCAGTGTCAGCAAGACTGAGCTAGCTGGAACGAAGACAGCTTTCTAAGTTCCAGATACTCTTTAGTGGAGACAGTAGTTGGAAATGACTCAAACGCCAAGATTTTTTTTTTTTTTTTTTTTTTGCATTTTAAAATTTTATTGGTTTCCAACCAATTATACATTTTATCCATGTTACAACGTTCTTGTCCATTTTTGACTTCCTTCAACGTTACTGACAATCATTCGTAGTTATCCTTTCTTACACATTCCATTCTTACATATTGCCATTTTTCCTCCCTTCTTTCATTATTTCTAATAGACAATACTTATTGAATCTTTACAGTGCCTCTTTAAAACCCATTAGCGTTGTATTTACATCACAGTTATTTTCCAGATAACCCACAAATTTCCCCCAGTCTTGAATAAACTTTTGGTCTTTAGTATATCTAATTTTCCCTGTTAACCTGTCAAGTTCTACATATTCTGTCAATTTTTCTCTCCACTCTTCCACGGTTGGGATTTCCTCCTGCTTCCATCTCTGAGCTAACACAATTCTAGCAGCCGTTACCGCATACTGGAAAAGCTTGCGATCTTTTCTTTCAATATCCTTTCTTACAATACCCAATAGGAAGATTTCTGGTTTTTTAGCGAAGGTGTATCTCAGCATCTTTTTCATTTCGTTGTAAATCTCCTCCCAAAAACTTTTATTTTTTTTACATTCCCACCATTGATGGTAGAATGTCCCTTCTTTCTGTCTACACTTCCAACATTTATTGTCTACCTTATACATCTTTGCCAGCTTCACTGGTGTCATATACCACCTGTAAAGCATCTTCATCATGTTTTCTTTCAATAGGGTACACGCCGTAAATTTTATATTCACCTTCCATAACCTATCCCAGTCTTCCAATTGGATACTGTATCCAAAGTCCCTCGCCCACTGAACCATCACTGATTTCACTTCTTCGTCCTTCGTATTCCATTCCAGCAGTATTTTATACATTTTTGACAGATTTTTATGTTCATTGTTTATTATCTCTTTTTGGTATCTAGATTCTTTTTCCTCATAACCCCTTTCCTTCACCTCTTTTTTAAACATTTCATTAATCTGAAAATAGTGCAGCCAATCGTATGTAAAAACTTTGACTTGGTCATATGATTTTATTTTCCACTTTCCTCCTTCGTTGGTCACCATTTCTTCGTATTTTCCCCACTTTCCTCTCATATTGATTTTCTTTACCCCCATTATCTCTAACGGGGATAGCCAGTGGGGGGTTTTTGGTTCTAGTATGTTTTTATATCTATCCCAGACCTCTATTAACGCGCCAAACCCCTTGTGGACCCTCTTTTTGTCGCACCATAGGTACGCGTGCCACCCAAATCTGTTATTATATCCTTCCAAATCTAGAAGTTCTTTGTTTTCCAGCTTTACCCACTCTTTTAACCAGCACAAACATGCTGCCTCGTAATACAGTCTCATGTCTGGTAGGGAGAAGCCACCTCTTTCTTTTATTTCTGTCAATAATTTTAATTTAATTCTGGGCTTCTTCCCTTCCCAGACATATCTTGAGATCACCTTTTGCCAGTCTCTAAAATCTTTTGTACCTTTTATTATGGGTATAGTTTGAAACAAAAATAACAACTTAGGAAGCACCATCATCTTAACCATTGATATTCGTCCCCAGAATGATAATTTCATTCTGGCCCAGGTCTCCAAATCTTTTTTTATTCTATTCCAAACTGGGGTGTAGTTGTTTTGATATAAATCAATATTCTTTACAGAAAGCCATATTCCCAAGTACTTAACCTTTCTAACTACCTCAATCCCTGTTCTTTGCTGCAATAATTCAATCTTATCCTGATCCAAATTTTTAACAATCATTTTTGTTTTCCCTTTGTTCAATTTAAATCCTGCTATATTACCAAATTTCCCCATCTCGTCCAAAATCTCCTTTGTACTTTCTATCGGCTCTTCCACCGTCAGGACCACATCATCTGCATAAGCTTTGACTTTATATTCATTGGCACCTAATGTCACCCCTTTAATTTGTTTGTTTTGTCTTATTGCATTTAATAGGGTTTCCAGAATCACTATAAATAACAGTGGCGAAAGCGGGCACCCCTGTCTTGTTCCCTTAGCTATTTTGATATCTTCAGATATAACATTATTGACTATCAGTCTTGCTTTTTGTTCTGTGTAGATTGCCCTTATGCCATTCAAAAATTCCTGGCCCACCTCCATAACCTCTAAGTTTTTCATCATAAAATCCCAGACCACATTATCGAACGCTTTTTCCGCGTCTACAAAAATTAGACATGCTGGTTTGTCGCACCTACTGGATAGGAATTCGATGATATTAACTATATTTCTTGTGTTATCACTTATTTGTCTTCCCGGCAGAAAACCAGCTTGGTCTTTATGTATGATTTTTGATAGTATCTTTTTTATTCTTTTAGCTAAAACACCAGCAAAGATCTTATAATCCGTATTTAATAAAGAAATGGGTCTGTAGTTCTTAATTTGAGTTGGGTCCGAGTCTTGTTTTGGGATTATTGTAATAAATGCCTCTTTCCATGTATCTGGAATATCCCTCTCTTTTAATATGTTATTCATTACTTCAATCAGCGGGGCTATCAACGTATCTTTCATTTCTTTGTAATAACTTGATGTAAACCCATCAGGGCCCGGTGCCTTCCCTCTTTTTAATTCTTTTATCACTTCTTCTACCTCTTCTCTACATATTAAGGCATTTAACTGTTCTTTTTGATCTATCGGAATCTTCCTCAACATCTTTCCTTCCAGATATCTTTCTATTTTTTCTTTGTTGTTCCTTTCACTTTTCCTGTATAGTTGTTTATAGTAGTCCACAAACCCTTTCCTGATTTCTTTCGGGTCGGTAATTTCTTCTCCATTTAATTCAATTTTGTTAATCAGTTTTTGTTCTTTTCTTCTTTTTACCTGCCAGGCAAGCCATTTTCCAGATTTATTTGCAAACTCGAAATTTTTTTGTCTTAACATTTTTATATTCCATTCGACCTCTTTATTTATTAACATAGCAAATTGGGTTTGTAGAGCCTTTATTTCCTGCTTTATCTTCTCATTATTGGGTTTTTTAATCAGCTTTTGTTCGTTATCCGTAATCTGTCTCAAAATCTCTCTTGTCTTTTTTTCTTTATTCTTTCTTTTCCATGCGTTTTGTTGGATACATAGGCCCCTCACCACTGCCTTACTTGCATCCCATACAGTACTCAGTTTTGTCCCTTTATCTAAGTTATCCTGAAAGTATTCTACCAGTTTTTTCTGTATTTTTTCAGCAAATTTTTGGTCGGCCCATAAGTTATCGTTCAATCTCCATCTGAAAGTTCGCTCTTCAAATCCTTTTAACTCCATCTTGATCGGGTTGTGGTCTGAGATAACTTTAGCCTGTATTTCAATTTTTTGGATTCTTGGTATGAGTTCACTCGAGACCCATATTTGGTCTATTCTTGACATTGATTGGTTTGGTTCCGAGTGATACGTAAATTGTTTTTCTAGAGGGTGCCTGAATCTCCAGATATCAATTAGGTTACAGTTCTTGATCATCGTAAAAAAAGTCTTAGGCAGCTTCCCTTCTTTACTCTTTGCTTTCCTTTTTTTTATATATAAAATTTTTTATTGCGTTTCTTTTCATAGGTTCACAGATTCAGTTACAAAGCAAGAAACAAGAAACAGTTTTTAAAAAAAAATAAAGAAAAATAAAAAAGAAAAAAACAAGTTAATTATGTTTCAGATCATCCTTCTATAAGTTACTTTCCACTGGACCTCCTCACATCCTCCCAACATTGCGTTCTTTAAACTAACAATATCAGCAATTTATCATCTTATTTCACCGCTTACTGTACCTTTCAATTTATTATGTTGCCAATTTCAAAAACTTGTAATTCAATTTGATACCTTTAAAATAAACATAATATATTTGTTTCAAGTTTGTCTCCTTTTTTTTCCCATAACTTACTTTGTCATTTACCTAATCAAGTTGCGGAAGCATAACGTTTCTTAGTCGTGCACCATCTTAACATTCAAACAACTTATAATATTTTTGCAAATAGTCCTTGAATTTTTTCCAGTCCTCCTCAATTGTTTCTTCGCTCAGATCTCGAATTCTGCCAGTCATTTCTGCCAATTCCATGTAGTCCATCATCTGCGTCTGCCAGTCCTCCAGTGTGGGTAAATCTTGTGTCTTCCAGTACTTTGCGATAAGAATTCTTGCTGCTGTGGTTGCATACATAAACAAAGTTCTGTCTTTCTTTAACACCTTCCGGTCCACCATGCCCAGAATGAAGGCCTCCGGTTTCTTGGGGAAGGTATATTTAAATACCTTTTTCAATTCATTATATATCATTTCCCAGAAGGCCTTCACTTTCGGGCAGGTCCACCAGAGGTGAAAGAATGTCCCTTCTGCCTCCTTACATTTCCAACATTTGTTATCAGACAGGTGGTATATCTTAGCTAGCTTGACTGGGGTCATGTACCACCGGTATACCATTTTCATAATGTTCTCTTTCAAGGCACTACATGCCGTAAACTTCATACCGGTGTTCCACAACCTTTCCCAGTCCTCAGACATAATGTTATGTCCAACATCCTGTGCCCATTTTATCATAGCAGATTTAACTGTCTCGTCCTGTGTATTCCATTTAAGCAGCAAGTTATACATTCTCGAAAGTACCTTAGTTTTTGGTTCTAATAGTTCCGTCTCCAGTTTCGATTTTTCCACCTGGAAACCAACTTTTTTATCCATTTTAAAAACCTCTTGAATTTGAGCATAATGTAACCAATCTCGCACCTTACTTTTTAGTTTATCCTGGCTCTGTAGCTTCCAGTTGTCTCCAGTTCTTTCAATTAATTCCCAATATTTCGGCCAGTAGGCCTCCATATTGGGCCTTTTTTTGAGAACCTTGGCCTCCATCGGTGATAGCCACCTCGGGGTCTTACCTTCTAATAAATCCTTGTACTTCATCCAGACGGCAAAAATTGATTTTCTGACAATATGGTTTTTAAACAATTTATGAACTTTCGCCTTGTCATACCACAAATATGCATGCCTACTCTTTGCTTTCCTTAATCTATCCATTTCTGTTGATACCACACCGTTCATGTCTCCCATTATTATAATTTTTTTATCCAAGTATTCAAATAGTTTTTCTTCCAGTAGTCTAAAAAATTCTGTCTTATTCCCATTTGGAGCATAAATTCTGATAATTATCAATTCTTCGCCTTGCCATTTAATTTGGGCCGCTATTATTCTTCCTTCTTCATCTTTAAATAATTGACGGGACTCAATTTTGTTTTTAATATATAGGACAACGCCTCTTTTTTTCTTTTTGTCCGAAGATATAAATTCATTCCCTAACCTTTTATTAATAAGGATTTTCCTATGTTTTTTGGCCACGTGCGTTTCTTGAAGGCATATGATGTCCAGATTCTTCTTCTTTAGAATATGTTCAATTCCGTTCCGTTTCTTCTTATCGTTCATTCCATTGATGTTCCAGTTCCATAATTTTAGCGTCATTCTCCTTACCACTATCTAGATTTAAAGATTTAGACTTAAAACCTTTCTGTCTCTTCTCCTTCTTCTTCTTCTCCCTCCTCTTCCGACTCTCTTTCAGTCTGCTCTTCTTCTTCACCTAATTCAAATTCTTCCCTCCTTCTTGTTCCTCCTTCTGCTCCTTTGCTCTCTTCCTCCCCTTGTTGTAATTCTTTATATCTTCTTGTGAATTTTCCAATTTCCTCAGGACTTAGCAATCTTCTTTTTACTCCTTTGTAGAAGAATGAGACACCTTCCGGAAATTCCCATCTGAAATCAATCTTGTTTTTCTTGAGTAATTGTACCAGTGGCTTGTAGGCTTCTCTTCGTTTCAACAACCTTATTGGAATATCTTTAAATATAATTATGTAATTCCCATCAATGTAAAGTCTCTTCTCTCTGTTCCTTTGCAAAATCAAGTTTCTCATCTCTCTATCTTTAAAGGTAATTAGACAATCACCTGGGAATTTCTTTACCCTACTTGATCTGATTTTGATTCTGTATGCATTATGTATTGTCTTTGCCAATTCTTCTTCCGATATCTCCATCCACTGCGCAATTTCCTTTATTAGTCTTTCTCTTATATTCTCGTTTTGCATTTCCGGTACTTGCCTCAACCTTAAATTAACTTCTCTCTGTTTCAGTTCGTTCATTGCGATAGAGTCTTTTATTTCCTCTTGTATTTTATTTAAATCTGCAATCTCATTTCTCATTTTCTCCTCTTCTCGCTTCATCTCTTTCATTTCCTGCTTTGTCTTCTTAAATCCCTCATCCACTCTCCTAGAAACCTCCTTAATCTGTCCTTTCAGTTCACTGACTGTCTCCTCGATCTTTTTATCCATTTTCCCTATTTTATTGTCTACCTGTTCTAACTTTGTCTCCAGATTCTTTTCACTTTGTTTTATTTCTGCAAACATCTTCAATATTTCTATTCTAAATTCTGTTTCCTGCTTTGAGGCTCTCCTGTCTGTTGGTGTCCCCCCTTCTGTCCCTTTTTTCTGTGTATGCGACATGTTCCTCTGTATCTCAATATCCAATATATACTGTGTATACACTATGTAGTTTTGTATTTGCGTCACTATTAAGTACTCTCAAACGCTATTAGGTTAACCACCCAAAAACAGAAGATATCTCCTATATAAGAGGGGGGGGGGAAAGGTATAGCAAGAAAAAGAACAAATTACAAAAACACAATTTCCTTAAGCTTTCCTCTCAGTGTCCTAAATATTGTCGCTTCCCCTACCCATATGGGGGGGGGTAGTTATTAATCCGCGTTCTTCTTGCCCCTATCTGGGCTAATCCAGTTCAAGCTGGTCAAGATACTCTTCTTGCCCCTATTCGGGCTAAATCCCACCAAAGCGTTAGACAGGTAGAACTGTACTTTATATTTCTGAGTAGTCCAAAAGGCGATGTCTAGATTTGAGGAGTAGGTCAGCTTAAATCTTCCAATGTAGTTTTTAAGTTGATATTAATACTAGTCCCAAAAGTGTAGTTCAGTAGTGGAGGGGGTGTCTCACTTGCGTAGTTGTCACCTAAGTATTTCGCCAAACCTAAGTCACCGCCACCTAATTTTCAAATTTGTGTTTGGCTTGAACCAAACCAAACTGAGAGGGTAATTCTTCCAACCTAAATCACAAAGAGAGTGGTTCTTCCACCTTAGGGAAAGAGAGTCTTTAAATAAACTTCCACACTGCCTATTTCCAGCTGTTCATTTTAGTTTGTTTTTTAAATTCAGTTCACACTGATTGAACGTTCCTTAGCAGAGTTTTAAGCAAGGGGGGAGTCCGGGGGGCCTCCAAATAGTTTCCTTTTTATTTAAAGATGTTTTAGAGTGGTCTGGAATGGCGTCGGAAGTCCTTCTAATCCTCCAGTTAATATGGCGTCGGAGTTTCTTTCTAGCTTCTTCACTGAGGTGTGACCAATAGTCCTCTCTATTCTCCTATAGCCTCAATTACAGTTATTACTGGGTCTCTCTTACTCACGAAGCTTCTCTGTTCCCCCTTTAATTTCTTCTTTTCTCCTCTTTCTTTACCGAAAGTTACTTTTTAACTTAGTTAAACTCAAGTCCAAAAAGTCTCGGGGGAAACAGAAACAGTAACCGCTAGCGGCAACTTACTTTCTCTTTTGGCTCTGCAGACAGTGCTGCGTCTTTTTCGATGATGTCAGACGAGCCGCTGAACTCGGATTCTTCTCTTTTTTAGCCGGGAGCTTTCTTATTATTTGTCACTAACTCTCAAAGTTCTTGGTAGCAAATCCGGCTTTCTTCGTGTCGAGAGCGGAGCGCTATTCTCTGCAGGCTCGGGGCTTCGCTAGTTAGCCGCCGCAATGGCTGCCCGATTGTCCGCTGCTCGTTCCGTCGCTCTCTTCGCCTCCTTTCAGGGGTTACCTGGCGAACCGGACGAGCGGCTTTGACACCGCCGGGAACCTAGACCTCTAGACACCCTCCAGAGGTTTATTGGGGGGTCTTGGAGAGTCACAGCTAGTCAGTGTCAGCAAGACTGAGCTAGCTGGAACGAAGACAGCTTTCTAAGTTCCAGATACTCTTTAGTGGAGACAGTAGTTGGAAATGACTCAAACGCCAAGATTTTTAAGCATCTGGCAATTACTATTCCTATTAGAAAGCACACTGTGATATTTTCCCATTTCCCCACAAGAACTTTCTGCAAACAGGGCTGAATCAAGGCTGTAAAGCTATTTCCTGGTAGTTGAGGGATAGTGTAGAGGCCTCCGGCTAACCTCCTTCTGTCTTGAGAGGTGAGGTCAAACTGCTGCATTGGCAACAACGAAGAGACCTTCCTGAGGTGCAAGCCTGGGCAGTGTGTATGGTGGTCCTGAGATGCCCAGATGACAAGATCCCCCGCTCAGCCTCGCTGGTGTGGTCCAAAGGAAAGCAGAGCAATATGTTTTGCACCAGCTTGGCTGCAGGAGTTGCTCAAAATTAGCATACAGGAGCCGCACAGCCATTAGCAGAGAGCGCTGACTTTTTCCTGTGGACAATTGGACTTAAAACAAGTACCCGTGAGTAGAAACGGAAAATTGGATCAAGAAATTGTTTTAATTTGGTATCGAAGCGGGAAGGTGCAAACAGGAAGTCCGCCTTCCGCTTTTTTGTATATAGACTAAAGCAAAAATTTTGCAAGCTAAAGCCGGGAAGCTGTTAAAAAAGACTAAATTGCCTACATTTAGAACCACTGAAACCCCCCTTGGAAGGAGGAGAAAAGGGGGGGAACTCTGTTTAACCCCAGCAGGAGAGGGAGTGAAGAAGGATAAGTTTCCACCGTCTCTAACCTGGGAACGGGGTGTCAGAGACAGAAACTGTTGGAGAGGTTCATTGACTGTGAACGTAACACTATGACAGACAGCTAATGAAGAGAAACAAGTTGATTCTAATGTTGCCTTTTACATTTTAAAGAAACAAAATACTTGAAAAACATCTGAAACATCTGAAAAATGAAAGTAACTTTCCATTGTCTTAAAAAAAAAAATGGATACAAGTAGATTGTCTCCTCTAGAGGGAGCTTGCTAAATTGTTGTTGCAGCATATTTGAGACCCAACATCTGTGAGATTAAGACTGTGGGAACAGTCTTTTCTGACCTTGAACAAAGATGAGCTGGGAGAAAGACTGGGTGCTTGCTTTATGCAAGACAAATGCTTTGCTGGAACAGATGCATGAGAAAATGGACTTGATGAATGAGAAAATGGATTTGACTGTTGTTCTATTGATATAGAAATCATACAAGAACCAATCTATCAATCTGTACTGACTGGGCAGGTGCAGATGACAATGGAGGAGGATGCGGCTGCACCTCAAATAGTACAAATGGAGAGACCCGAGGCCCTACAGGAGCATAAACCGCTGTTATTGAAGATTGAAGTTGGAGTGGGCCAAGGGGAATCTGGAGATGAGGAGGTTCTTAGCTTTGGAGAGACCATGAAATTTGATTTTAAATACATTTTGGATTATATCGAGGACTGTGGGGAGTGGGACTGTGGGGAATGGGCGAGCTGGATGAAGGGTGATGGAGATAATTTTGGACTGGAATTCCCCAGAGACCTACCCCCCAATTAGAAAGGAAAGAAATTAAGACAGAGACCAACAAAAGACAAGGAAAGAGGCAAGCACAAACAAGATGAAGAAGAACTGCAGAAGGGACATGGAAGAGATTTAAGGGCCTCGGATATAAGGCTTCCAGGTTGATGGACTAGATGGAATGGACAATAAGGACTGACATGACCCGAGACCAGGAAGAAGAGACGCTGGATGATGATTAGAAGAGAATTTATAATGGAATTTTTTTATTTTAGAATTAGCTAATGAATATTAGGGAAAATGTGGGAATGAAACTATACGACTCTAGTAGAAATGATATCAAGAGCTATGTATATTTGAAAACTAAGATTTAAGTTCTAAGGTACTTAGGGGTAAAGTAAGGTTAAATGAATTAAGGTAATCTCAATAACAGAATATGGGGAAAGATGGTAAGGATCTGTTGAGTTAAATATTAGGTTAAATTGTTAAGATAAATTTTATAACAAAAATTGAGAAAGATGGAAAGAATGTGCTGAAATAATTACTAAACTAGAACACAAAAACGGAGGTGTGAGGAGGTCAATGAAACAAGCAAATGGAAATTATGGATATGCAATTTGGGATTTGTGTTTTTTTTCCTTTTTCCTTTTTCCTTTTTACTGTCTTTTGCTGTATTGTTGTATTTTGTGTTTTTCTCTCTTTTTATTGTTTTCTTTTTTTGTATTGTAGTGTTGTTTTTTATTTTTTATTTTTTTTGTAATTCTGAAATTATCAATAAATATTATTTTTAAAAAACAAAACAAAACAAAATTAGCATACAGGATGCCATCCAACAAACTCCATTCCGGATTTGTGTAGAGTTTACTCCTTAGTCTTTTCTTCTCCTCAAGAAATCCCACAAGGTTTAGGATCAGGGTTTTCCTTCTCCTAGATAAGCAACCTTCCCAGGTTGACAAGCCTCACCTGCCCCTCATGTACAGAATGTGCAGAAACCACCATTTTGACCAATGGGCCCCCTATTGGTCTTGTCTGCTTAATTTGGTAGAGCCTGTCTTTGCACGCAAGGAAGTCCTTAACTCATTGAGGGTTTGAGACCCATCAACTACTCTCACCTGGTTTAACCAACCAGTCGAAGCCATTCCCGGGGTGTGGCTGCTGCCACACGCCAACAGCTTCTAGGAGCCAAAGGGAAGAACTGAGTACAGGGTGGGAACCAAAGGTGGATCTTGTTGTTTAGTCGTTTAGTCGTGTCCAACTCTTCCATGACCCCATGGACCAGAGCACGCCAGGCACTCCTGTCTTCCACTGCCTCCCGCAGTTTGGTCAAACTCATGCTCGGCTTCTGTCGTCCCCTTCTCTTTGTGCCCTCCATCTTTCCCAGCATCAGGGTCTTTTCCAGGGAGTCTTCTCTTCTCATGAGGTGCTAAAGTCTTGGAGCCTCAGCTTCACGATCTGTCCTTCCAGTGAGCACTCAGGGCTGATTTCCTTAAGAATGGATGCGTTTGATCTTCTTGCAGTCCATGGGACTCTCAAGAGTCTCCTCCAGCACCATAGAAATGGCCACTTTAGGAATCCCCTTACCTGGTTTCCATGAGTTAAATATGGGCAACAATTTTTTTAAAATGTGAACAAAACTGTCAAAAATTTACAGAATTCTGGAATAGTGAACAAGGAACAGTAAATGGGGTCATCTGGAGCTTTGAGGTACATTGCCAGCTGTATGTTGATGACACACAGCTCTACTTCTTTGCACTTGCGAGTATGGCAGTGGATGTGCTGGTCTTGCCTCCACAATGGACTGGACGAGAGTCAGTAAACTAAAGCTCAATCCAAATAAGGCTGAGGCACTGTTAGTGGGTGGTTCCCTAGACCAGATGGATGAGAGGTAGCCTGCTCTTGATGAGGTTACACCCCCTTCTGAAGGAGCAGGTGTGTAGCTTACAGGTACTTCTGGCTCCATTGCTGTTGCTTGAGGCTCTGGTGGCCCAGCGGTGCCCCTATCTGGACAGGGATGTTGGTTTCTGCTTTCTTCACTGTGCAGCGACGTGCTTGTCACGGGACAATGTTTTGCATTCCACAGTCAGAGTACTGTTGGGTTTCCCACGGGAATGGGAGACTGGATGTGACGTACACTGGTTTCCTGTTTTTCACTCCTCTCTTGGTGTTCTTTGTTCCGAGGAGAAGGACGGTTGCTTCTCTGCTTTCGCAGAGGCAAGATGCATGTTTGTAATCTCTCAACATTGAAGTGAAAATAAAGCAAAGTTAAGCATGTGGCACGTACTGCTCATCCTTCCGCTGTGTACAGGACTCTGCAAAAACAACATTTTTGGTTATGGGCCCAGAAAAACGCAGTCAAACTGAAGGATGGACTCCAAGAAGCCGAGTCGGAATGCCGGCAGAGGGACAGAGAAACGGGTCGGCGTTATCTGCTCTGCGCGTCAAGTTGATTGATGAGAGGTATGTGCTCATGCTCCGGGCAGCCTGCCAGCTTCTAGTTTATGGCTTTATGGCTGGACTTTGAACTTTTAAAGCCGTTTTGCCGCGATACAGGCAAAGGCTCTAAGGCACAAGCTCACAGGCTTGGGAGGCTTGAAAACCGAAAGTACCTTTGAAAGTGCTTTTGGAATGAGGTTTGAAAGCAGCAGTGACGCAGCTTGATTAAACGCCGCGAAGATGGCAGATGCAAAGCTGGCTGATGCTTTTGGGATTCCTAAGCTCAATAAGAAAAACTACGCGGACTGGGTTCTCTATGCAGAGGCTATTCTGCGGAAAGAAGGTCTGTACAAAGTTATTACAGACAACCCCCCAGCTCCAGTTACAGACGAATGGAAAGCTAAGGATTCCAAAGTGATGGGAACTCTTACATTGATAGTATCCCCAGAAGAGCTCTGTCTGTTGCGTGATAAGACCACAGCCAGAGAAATTTGGGACACTTTAAGAGAGGCTCACTTGAGGACAGAAGCTGGTTCCTCAATGTACTACTATGCCAAGCTGCAAGGTATGGCTCTTGCTGAAGGTGGAGATGTGCGTAAACATCTGATGGAGATGCAGAATCTGAGACATGAGCTGCAACAGAGAGGACTCACCTTTCCAGAGGCTGTGTATTCCTTCATGATACTACATTCTTTGGGTCCAAGTTGGGAGTCCGTTGCCACTCAGATTGCTGTTCAGCCAACTGCTCAGCTCACAGTAGCCTATGTTACTGCCGTGATACTGAATGAAGCAGACCGCCGGGGTGCTAGCTGCATGGGTAAGGGGGAGTCTTCACAGACGTCATCCCAGAGTGCAGTGGAACCACCAGATGGCGCCAAAGCTTTGAAGGCAGTGAAATGCTACTCGTGTGAACGTCTAGGCCATATGAAGAGGGAATGCAGATATCCCAGGGCCAAGACAGAGCAGCGCAGCGGAAGCTCATCGTGTGGAAAAGGCCAAAGCAAAGGCAAAGGTCCAGTGTCCAGGACAACGCAGCACAAGGCAATGGTCTCACGCTTCACTCCAAACGTCGCAAAGGTCCAGAAGACGTCTAGATCTTTCTTCGTTGTTGATTCAGCAGCTACCCACCACATGTGCAACGATAAGCAACTGTTTGTGTCTTTTACACCGCAGGAAGGTGCGATTCACCAGGCGGATGACCACACGATCCCCAGTCAAGGCTACGGAACTGTTGTTCTTCACAGTTTGGACTTATCGATACAAGATGTGCTTTACGTACCAGATGCCACACACAATCTACTCAGCGTTATGCAACTGAATGAACGGAACATTGACGTTTCCTTCAAGAACAAGAAATGCACCATCACAAAGAAAGACGATTATGTATTGCATGCTGAATGTGTTGATCATTTGTTTGTTCTGTATTATGATGATGTTGTGCAGAATGATACTTGTTGCATTGCAGGTTCTAACAAAAGTTTGCATGCAGGATGTATTCACGATTTTCACAGGAAATTTGGTCATTTGCATTTTGAGGCAGTATCTAAAATGCCTGCCTTGGTTGAAGGTATGACTATTAAACCCTGCAGGTACCACATGAAGTGCAAGGCATGCGCAGCAAACAAAGTGAAAATGTCTGCGAAAGGTAAGGTGTCTAGTAGGCAAGCCACAGAACCATACCAGGTTGTTCATGCTGATTTAGTTGGTCCACTATCACTCTCTTTGGGTGGAAATAGGTACTTCATGGTTCTCATTGATGCATTTTCCAGGTATATTTACGTGTACAATCTCAAGCAGAAATCAGAGGCTTTTCCAAGGTTCAAGGAATTCTGTGCTTGGTTGAAGATAAAGACTCTTTTCACTGATCGCGGGGGAGAATTCACTTCTCAGCAGTTTGAAGCTTTTCTGACTGAGAAAGGAATTCAGCATGATTTGTCCAGTCCTCGCTCGCCATGGCAGAATGGACTTTGCGAAAGGGCAAATCAGACATTGCTTCAAGGGTTAAAAACCTTGCTGCATGATGCCAATCTTCCAGAGAGTTATTGGGCCGAATCTCTCTCGTGTTTTGTTTACAGTTACAATCGCAGGTTATCTTCAGCGATTGGTTGCACCCCCTATGAGAAGATGTTTGGCAAGAAACCGTACATCAAACACATGAAAATTTTTGGTTCTGACATGTGGGTTCACACACCACAAAGCTCCAAGTTAGGCAAGTGTGGATTGCATGGTATCTTTCTAGGTTATCAGAAAGGTTCTTACAGAATAATGATGACTGACACTAAGACAATTAAGCTCACAAGAAGTGTTGAGTACAATGCCAAGTGGGGGGAGAATGTGGGAATTTTTCAATGTTATCCTGATGACAGTGATGAGACTGAGGATAAGCAACAGCAAAAGCAGCCGCAACAACCCACACCCACTGATGAAGGTTCTGATTCTGAGTCTGAAACTGAATCGGATGATTCAGAGGATTTCAAGAGTGCGAAAGCCTCTATGCGACCCTCTGAAAGCTCTGATCAAGAATTGGAAGAACCATTGTTTACAATAGGCCACTTTTCTCCTAAGAAGGAAGAGGAAAGTGTTGAGGACTTAAGGATAATTCGCAGGTCACAAAGAGCCACAAAAGGCAGACATCCAAAGAGATTTGCTGATGAATTTGCTAAGACAGCAGTAGCAGCTGTTAAAAGCTCCAAGAAGGTATTTGAACCTTCAAGTTTCCAAGAAATCCAGGATTTGGATTCTAAGGAAGCTGAGCCATGGTTAAATGCCATGAAGGCTGAGCTTGATTCCTTGGAAAGGAACAAAACATGGGAGCTAGTTCCAGTAGTTCCAGGAATGAAACTGCTTGGAAGCAAATGGGTCTTCAAAGCGAAGACAGATCAAAATGGCAAGATAGTCAGACACAAAGCCAGATTGGTAGCCAGAGGTTTTGCACAGGTACCAGGTGAAGACTATCACGAGACCTACTCACCCACAGTGAGATATGAGAGCATTAGGCTTATGTATGCTCAAGCTAGCTGCAGAGGAGAATCTACACGTTAGTCACCACGATGTAAATACAGCATTTTTGTACGGATCTCTAGGTGAATCACTTTACATGCTTCCACCTGATGGCGTACAGGTAAAACAGGGATTTGTTTGTGCTCTAAAGAAGTCCCTTTATGGTCTCAAACAAAGTGCACGGTGTTGGCACACAAAACTCACTGAGACATTGTTTTCTCTAGGTTTTCAGCAAGGGAAAGCTGATCCATGTGTATTTGTCAAAGAGGAGGGGCAAAAGAAGCTGTATTGTTTGTTTTATGTTGATGATATTTTATTCTTTTGGAAAGATGTCACAATGTACAATAACACCCTAGCTCAACTGAAAGAGCACTTTGACATGAAAGATCTTGGTGAGGTAAACAACTACTTATCTCTGGAAATAGAGAGAGATCAAAGTGGTAACATTCTAGTACACCAGTCACGGAAAATTGCTGATGTGTTAAGCAAACTGAACCTGATGGATGCTAACCCTGTAGACACACCGATGACAACAGGTTATCAGGTAGAAAACACTGAAGAAGCATTTTCTGACACTACACTGTACAGAAGTGTGCTAGGCAAGCTAAACTTCATTGCCAGATGTTCAAGACCTGACATTGCTGTTAGCTGTAATTTGCTAAGCAGACAAGTTAACAATCCCACTGTTAAGGATTGGAAAGCTCTAAAACGCATAGCACGCTATTTGAAAGGCACTATGCATTACAGACTGAGATTTAACAATCAGAAGTCTGGTGGTCTTGAGATATTTGCAGATGCAAGTTTTGGAAGTGACACTACAGACAGGAAAAGTACGTCTGGAGTTTGCTACATGTACAATCAGGGTCTATTTGATTGGTCATGCAAGAAGCAAACAACAATTAGCTTAAGTACTTGTGAAGCTGAACTGAATGCACTGTCTTATTCACTTAAGGATTGTGAATGGTTGTTACAATTGTGCAAAGACATGAAAATTCCTGTCAAATGTCCAATCCAGGTTTACCAGGAAAACAAAGCATGTTTGGCTTTGCTGAATTCGGAAGGTTGTAAGCAAAGCACGAAGCACTTGCAATTGAAGTTGCAACATGCTAAGGAACATATTCAGAAGGGACTCATAACGGTGTCCTATATGCCAGGTAATGAAATTCCTGCTGATGTATTGTCCAAGATTGTGTCAAGGGATCAACACTGTACCTATGTACAGAAATTGGGTTTGTACTGATATTGTACGAACACGCTGCCCAGTGATGTTCACAGAAAGGGGGAGGATGTTGGTTTCTGCTTTCTTCACTGTGCAGCGAAGTGCTTGTCACGGGACAATGTTTTGCATTCCACAGTCAGAGTACTGTTGGGTTTCCCACGGGAATGGGAGACTGGATGTGACGCACACTGGTTTCCTGTTTTTCACTCCTCTCTTGGTGTTCTTTGTTCCGAGGAGAAGGACGGTTGCTTCTCTGCTTTCGCAGAGGCAAGATGCATGTTTGTAATCTCTCAACATTGAAGTGAAAATAAAGCAAAGTTAAGCATGTGGCACGTACTGCTCATACTTCCGCTGTGTACAGGACTCTGCAAAAACAACAAGGGATAGCCTAACGTCTGTTGTCTAATCTCTGGCAACCTCTAGGTTAGATTACTGTAATATGTTATATGTAGGGCTGCTTCTGAAGATGGTTCGGATACTTCAGCTGGTGCAGAATTCAGCGGCCAAGTTGCTCACTGGGGCAAGACAGTTTGAGCATATAATACAATCCTGACATTGGTGCTAGTTTCAACTTATAAAGCCTTAAACAGCTCATGATTGCAATACCTCAAGGACCACCTCTTCCTATAAGACCTAACTTGGACTTGGATCATCATGTGAGCCCTTTCTTTGTGTGCCTTCTCCACAAGAGCCCCAAAGGGTGGAACACCAGAACGGGCCTTTTCTGCAGTGGCTCCCTGCTTGTGGGATGCTCTCTCCAGGGAGGCTCACCTGATGCCTTTGTTGTATATCTTTAGGTGCCAGGTGAAAATGTTTCTCTATAACTAAGACTTTGGCTGATCAAACATTCTATGGCCTTTCAAATGTTTTTGTGGGGACTTCCGCTTTGCTGCTGATTGCTTCCGGACGCTCATCTCGGGAGTTCCAAGGGGTGAGCACTCACCGAAGGGGTGAAAGAGGGGGTTGCTAGGCTTCACAACTCCCAAAAGATCCAGGAGGGCTTCCTGCATCTAAAAGGACACGCTGAGGCGTTGGAGGGGTCTTCAGAGTTGAAGGAGACCACAGACGCCCACAACAGCGTTCCCTCCCCACGGAGAGAAAGCCTGACTTCGGGAGTGATCCTGCAGCATAAGCTCCAAAGAAAAGAGGCGTCTGGTATCCGCAAGCACGGTTGGTCCCCCGGAAAAAGCTATCAAAACATAGGTAATTAAGCATAAATCTTACGGCAGCTAGAGGCTTCTTTGAACTGGAAGCTGTACAAAGGACTGGGAGTTCAACCGAAGTGAATGGAAAGATAGCTGAGATTAACCAGACGCTTAATTAATGCAAGAGAAAGAGGAGGTCAAACCCATTGCATTTTGAAATACAATCCAGGAAAAAACAAGGTGGAGAAGAGAATTACAATTATATTGTTTTACAACAGCTTGCATGGACTGCTGTAATATCAAATCAAGAAAGAAATAAGGGGGAAAAGACTAAAAGGTGAACTATCCCTTTAATATATTGGACAACATCTCTTGGAGTTTTATGAAGAAAAATCTACATGGGATGGGGGTATGCCAAGGTTTTGAAAATGGTATAGGTGCAATATATTCTGAACAAAAAGCTAAATTAATTGTAAATAATGTGGTGACGGCAGAATTTAAGATAGAAAAAGGGACACGACAGGGATGCCCAATCTCCCCATTGCTTTTTATATCGGTCCTGGAGGTTCTGCTAAATATGATCAGAAGGGACCGGTTGGTTAAAGGTATACAGGTCGGAGCCAAACAGTACAAACTGAGAGCATTTGCAGATCATAGAATCATAGAATCATAGAATCCTAGAGTTGGAAGAGACCACAAGGGCCATCGAGTCCAACCCCCTGCCAAGCAGGAAACACCATCAGAGCACTCCTGACATATGGTTGTCAAGCCTCTGCTTAAAGACCTCCAAAGTAGGAGACTCCACCACACTCCTTGGCAGCAAATTCCACTGTCGAACAGCTCTTACTGTCAGGAAGTTCTTCCTAATGTTTACGTGGAATCTTCTTTCTTGTAGTTTGGATCCATTGCTCCGTGTCCGCTTCTCTGGAGCAGCAGAAAACAACCTTTCTCCCTCCTCTATGTGACATCCTTTTATATATTTGAACATGGCTATCATATCACCCCTTAACCTCCTCTTCTCCAGGCTAAACATGCCCAGCTCCCTTAGCCGTTCCTCATAAGGCATCGTTTCCAGGCCTTTGACCATTTTGGTTGCCCTCCTCTGGACACGTTCCAGTTTGTCAGTGTCCTTCTTGAACTGTGGTGCCCAGAACTGGACACAGTACTCCAGGTGAGGTCTGACCAGAGCAGAATACAGTGGCACTATTACTTCCCTTGATCTAGATGCTATACTCCTATTGATGCAGCCCAGAATTGCATTGGCTTTTTTAGCTGCCGCGTCACACTGTTGGCTCATGTCAAGTTTGTGGTCAACCAAGACTCCTAGATCCTTTTCACATGTACTGCTCTCAAGCCAGGTGTCCCCCATCTTGTATTTGTGCCTCTCATTTTTTTTGCCCAAGTGCAATACTTTACATTTCTCCCTGTTAAAATTCATCTTGTTTGTTTTTGCCCAGTTCTCTAATCTGTCAAGGTCGTTTTGAAGTGTGATCCTGTCCTCTGGGGTGTTAGCCACCCCTCCCAGTTTGGTGTCATCTGCAAATTTGATCAGGATGCCCTTGAGTCCATCATCCAAGTCGTTGATAAAGATGTTGAATAAGACCGGGCCCAAGACAGAACCCTGTGGCACCCCACTAGTCACTCTTCTCCAGGATGAAGAGGAACCATTGATGAGCACTCTTTGGGTCATCAATACTAAGATGACTTAGTATTGACGCTACAGGAGCCAGAATCTAGTACTAAAAGAGTTTTAGAACTGATTCAAGAATTTGGTCAAGTGGCAGGTTTTAAATTGAACAAGTTAAAAACTGAGAAAAATTTAACACCGATTGAAAGAGATAGGTTTCAGAATGAGACAGGATTGACTGTGGTAAAGAAAGTGAAATATTTGGGGATTAACATGACAGCCAAAAATGGGAACTTATTTAAAGACAACTATGAAAAATGCTGGGTTGAAGTGAAAAAAGATTTAGAAATCTGGTCAAACTTGAAGCTTTCATTGCTGGGTCGTATTGCTGTGATAAAGATGAATGTATTGCCAAGAATGTTGTTTCTGTTTCAAACATTGCAAATTGTGGACAAAATGGATTGCTTCAAGAAGTGGCAGAGAGATATCTCTAGATTTGTCTGGCAGGGCAAGAAGCCCAGAATAAAATGTAAGATATTAACAGATGCAAAGGAAAGGGGTGGATTTGCCCTGCCAGACCTTAAACTTTACTATGAATCAGCAGCCTTTTGCTGGCTGAAAGAATGGCTACTTCTTGAAAACACAGACACTTTAGACTTAGAAGGTTTTAACAATGTATTTGGATGGCATGCATATTTATGGTATGATAAGGTCAAAGCACATAAAGCATTCAAAAACCATATTGTCAGTAAAGCATTGTTTAATGTCTGGGTAAGATATAAAGACTTATTGGAAAATAAAACCCCAAGGTGGTTGTCACCAATGGAAGCAAAAGCTCAGAAAAGGCTCAATATGGAGGCCAAATGGCAGATATATTGGGAAATTTTGGAACAAGAAGGAGGCAAATTGAAACTGCAGAGTTTCGAAAAATTAAAAAACAAAGTGAGAGATTGGCTTCATTATTATCAGATAATGGAGGCATATAATTTGGACAAGAAAATCGGCTTCCAGGTGGAAAAGTCAAAATTAGAAACAGAACTGTTAGAACCCAAAACTAAGAATCTGTCAAGAATGTATAACTTGCTGTTGAAATGGAATACTCAGGATGAAACGGTGAAATCTGCTATGATTAAATGGGCACAAGATGTTGGACATAATATTATGTTTGCTGACTGGGAACAGTTATGGACCACAGGTATGAAGTTTACGGCATGCAATGCCTTAAGACAGAATATTATGAAAATGATATACAGGTGGTACATGACCCCAGTCAAGCTTGCCCGATAACGAATGTTGGAAATGTAAAGAAGTGGAAGGTACATTCTTTCACCTTTGGTGGACGTGCCCAAAGATTAAGGCTTTCTGGGAAATGATATATAATGAACTGAAAAAGGTATTTAAATATACCTTCCTGAAGAAACCAGAGGCCTTTCTCCTGGGCATTGTCGGCCAATTGGCGCCAAAGAAGGACAGAACTTTTTTTATGTATGCTACAACAGCAGCAAGAATACTCATTGCAAAGTATTGGAAGACACAAGATTTACCCACTCTGGAAGAATGGCAGATGAAGGTGATCGACTACGTGGAATTGGCAGAAATGACTGGCAGAATCTGAGACCAGGGAGAAGAGTCGGTGAAAGAAGACTGGAAGAAATTTAAAGACTATCTACAGAAATATTGTAAAATTAATGAATGTTAGAATGATGTTGGATAGAAATTAAGGGGTTTCCAGCTGTAATGCTTTAGGAGATACGAAAAAAAAGGTTTATAAATGGGTAAAAGCTTAATGGTAAGGATTTGCTGAACTAACAAATTGAAGTGGAATACAAAGAAGGGAGGTATGAGGAGGTCTGTAAGGAAGATATGTTGTGGGAAATTATTTGTTTTTTTAACTGTTTTTATGTTGTATTTTGTATTTTGTTTCTTTTTATTTTTTTTCATTGTTATATTTTAAAAACTTTAATAAATATCTTTTTTTAAAAAAATATTGGAGAACGTCTGAGGCAATTATGGACGATATGGAGGAAAGGAATGAATGGGCCTGAAGACTTAAAGACCTACCCAAACCCCAGTGCTAAATTAATGGAGTGATTAAAAATGTTTTGCTGAGAGTTTATGTGTGAGAGACATTCGATATACAGGCTCCGGCTTTTACATAGCAGAAAGCCTTTCTCCCTTTCGTTAAAAAATTCCTGACAGTTATTTGAATTGATGGTTGAAATGATGGAAAGAGATGAACAGATCTGAGGTCCTATAGATCATCCCAAATCCTAGTGCTGCACCCCACAGAGCAAGTAAAGATTCTTGGTGGAGGAAAGAGCAAAAGGTGCTTTGGACTTCTGGACTTGAGATTCTTATTGAGCCAGCTCTTTCTTAGATGAATGAGAGAGACAATAGACATTCAAGCTCCGGTTTTTGTGTAGTATGGAGGCCTGACTTCTTTGTGTTAAAATTTGCAGAAGTTGCACCAGTTTTGCTGATTTACTTCACACTATTCTTGACTGTTGAAGGGGGTGCAGGGGAAAAAGTTTTTGTGGTGAGAAGAGCCTGGGGAAGCCAAGAGAAGATTTTAAAGAACTGTTAAGAAAATAAGCCCCCCCCCGACAGGGTGGGGGGGTTACTGGGCTCCCCTCTATTGGTGGCAAGAGGAAATTACTCTGCAAGTAACAGGAAAGTTATATAAAGGCTAGTTAAATGTGTAGGGAAATGGACAAGGGGATTTCGGACAACTAGTGGACAAAACTGGTAACTGAGTAAAAATTTATTTATTTATTTATTCTCCTTTTCCTTGTTAAATGTTATTATTATTATGTTATTATCATCATTGATGGGACAGTGTGCATTAGAGGTGTTGTCAGGGGTTCAGGAGCAGAGGCAAGGGCAAGGGAGGAAACAGAGAGCGAGGGGGAGGAGGCAGAAGAAAAGATGAGTGATGACGACGACCCGAGATCTCCGAGTCTTTCCAGTGAATCAGAAGATTCACAGAAAGGAGCACCAGTGGCCAGGGCAAGGGGGGAGCCTAGGGGGAAACCCCAGGAAGATAGAGCCAGAGGGGACTCAGAGGAGAGCAGTTGGAAATCGGGACCAGCGTCACCGCCGGAGAGCAGGGAAGAGGAAGGGAGCCAGGGATCAAGCGCTGGCAGCTCACAACAGGGGGGAGGGCATGAGTCAGGAGTGGCCACACCTCCATCGGGGAGCGAAGAAACGGTCAGACGGAAAGTGGAAGGTTGGGCGCGCGCGCCAAGTTCAAATGCACAGGAAAGTGACGCAGTAGGCCGCCCTGAAAGAGAGCCAGGTCCTAAAGCCCGGCGCAAGGAGACAGGAGGGTCCGGGGGGTCGGCATCAGAAGAATCCAGGAAGGAAGAGACCCCGGGGGGCAGAGGGACCCAGAGGAGAACAGTCAGGCGGAAAAGGTGGAGCAGGGCTAGGATATTAAGTTGGTGCACAAGGGGCGGAGACTCAGACGGAGCTTCGCCGATCTAGCCACTAGACGTAGAGTTGCACGCAGCAGCTTGAGAATGGAAACTGTAATTCAATAAAGACTTTTACTTAATGATCGCTGGCTAGCGTGATCCTCTGTGAGCTAGGATCTGGAAGCAGCTCTGACAGTAAGCTCCGTCCCCTAATTGTGGGCATCTACAGCCTCGAGGAGAGGAGAGAAGCAGGTGCCTACTAGCGAGCTCACGAACGGCAGACGACATGACGGCTGAGCAGCAGATAGCGGAACTCAGAGAAGCAGTGTCACAACTGAATGCCGAGGCTCTCGCATCCAGGAAGAGAGAGGAGGAGGCAGCTGCCGCCTGCAGGGATCTCCAGGTCAGGTTGGACATGCTTACGAAGCAAGGGCAACTGACACCCAGACAGGAGGGAATTGGGTTGGCGAGACGAACAGGCGGTCTGGTCTCTCACTTCGATGGGAACCTGCAACAGTACCCCAACTTTAGAGCAGATGTAATGTGCGCACTGCAACTGCTGAACAAAGACTTTAGAGATGAGCAAGAGAAAGTGGGATTCATCATGTCCCATTTGCATGGGGATGCTAAAGCATGGCTGCGCAATTTATGGAGGGATAATGATCCGGCGCTCCAAAATGCGGATGCCTTTATTAAAGCGATGGATGGGTGTTTTTTATCAAGCATTGACGTGGATCTTGCTCGGCAGCAGATACATGGACTGAAGCAAGGGAGGGCCAGCGTAAGGCAGTACCATGCCCGCTTTTTCGCTTTGGTCAGTGCCCTAGAATGGGACAGAGATTCGGCTCCTGTAAGAGACCTGTTTTGGGAGGGATTGCACGGCTCTGTTAAAGATGAAATTGCGAGGGGGGAGAGACCCCGGACCACGCAGGAGATCGTTCAGAGGGCGCTGGCGGTGGGGGTGCGGCTGGAAGAACGTCCATGGAGCAGGGACGAAGGGCGTGGAGGGCGCGAACCAGCCAGGGGCTCCTCCTTCCTTCCCAGAGAAGCAGCGCGTGCGCAATCCACGCCTCCGCCAGGAGGTGGGGCGGAACCTATGGAGGTTGGAAGTGCAAGGGCTCAGTCAGCAGCCAGAGCCCTAGCACCGACAACAGTGAAAGCGAAGCCTCCTAGAGGGAACAGGAAGTGTTACATCTGCGAGGATCCAGGGCATATGGCGAAAGAGTGTCCCCGGAGGCTCCACAAGCACACTGCAGCTTCAGCAATGGTAACTGCAGCAACGCAGCAAGGAGAACCACAGCAGGGAAACGACGATGTCTGGCTGGAGGAAGAGGCACTGGGGCCCAGCCAGACGTGTCAGTGAAGAAGTCCCCGGAGATTTTACAGCCCATGGACCCCCTCCCGCCCAAACCAGTAGTGAGGCTCACCGCATCGCTCCAGTTGCCCAATGGAATCGCCGTGGACGTGCCGCTCACCATTGACTCGGGAAGCAATGCGGACTTTATAGGGCAGGACTTTGTCAACCGGCACGCTATACAGTTGCTGCCTGCCACGCTGCCCCTGCAGGTGGTCACGGTGGATGGCAGGGAGCTGCTAGGGGGGCAAGTGGTGAAGCAGACGCCACCGATGGTGATGCGACTTGGGAATCACAGGGAAATCATCAGCTTCAACGTCACTCAACTATCGGACACGCCCATTGTATTGGGCATGAGTTGGCTGGACAAGCACAGCCCAACGCTGGCTTGGTACCAGAGGCAGCTGACCTTCGGCTCTTCCTTTTGTGCTGAACACTGCATCGTGCCCCGGCAAGAAGGAGAGGAAGAGGAGTCACAGCTGCTGCTAGGCACGCTGCAAGCGATTCCCCACAAGTACGCAGAATTTTTGGAGGTTTTCTGCGAGAAGGAGGCAGACAGGCTACCCCCCCACAGACCATATGACTGCAAAATTGACCTGCTGCCGGGGGCGGCGCTGCCTAAAGGGAAGCTGTATTCCATGTCTGAGGACGAACGGCAGGAACTCAAAGAGTTCATAGATCATAATTTGGAGCGCGGTTTCATCTGGGAGTCCAAGGCAGCGGGGGGCAGTCCTGTATTCTTTGTTAAGAAGCGGGACACGCCCCAAAAAAGACTTGTAGTGGACTATCGCATCTTAAACAGTGTGACCAAGCCATTCGACTTCCCCATGCCCCGAATCGACGACCTCCTCGCAAAGGTACGGAAGGGCAGCGTGTTCACCAAGTTAGACCTGCGAGGGGCGTACAACCTCATTCGCATGCGGGAAGGAGATGAGTGGAAAACAGCCATGTTCACGCCACTGGGCACCTACGAATATAGAGTTATGCCTTTTGGATTGCAAAATGGCTCCCAAGTTTTTCAAGCGTTCATGCATCACGTGTTGGCGGGGCTCCTCTACAAGACGTGCGTCTGTTTCTTAGATGACATCCTGATCTTTTCGGAATCGCAGCAGGAGCATGACAGACACGTCAAGGAAGTGCTGCGCAGGCTACAGCAGCATAGGCTCTACGCCAAGCTGGAGAAGTGCCAGTTCGACGTGACGGAGGTGGATTTTCTGGGCTACAAGTTGTCTGACACGGGGCTCGCCATGGACAGCGCCAAGGTTCGAGCGGTGTTGGATTGGAAAAGCCCACGCAACCGGAAGGAGGTCCAACGGTTTGTCGGCTTCGCGAACTTCTATCACAAGTTTATCAAAGGCTTCGCTATGCAGACAGCGGCCATCACGGACACGCTTAGCTCCAAGAAAAAGAAGTTCATCTGGACAGAGCAGGCGGAGCAGTCCTTTCAGGCACTCAAGCGTCTCTTCGCGTCGGAAGAGCAGCTGCTGCATGTCGACCCCGGCAGGCCGATGAGGGTCGAGACAGACGCCTCGGACAGAGCCGTGGGAGCAGTCCTGCTGCAGAAAGACCCGCAGGGGGTTTGGCGGCTGGGAGCGTTTTACTCCAGGAAGCTCAGCAAGTCCGAACAGAACTATACCATCTGGGACAGGGAGTTGCTGGCCATTCATGCAGCGTTCAAAGCGTGGAGGCACTTCCTGATCGGCGCCAAGCACACGGTGCAGGTCTGCACGGACCACAAGAATCTGGAGCACTGGCGCACGGCACAGTTCCTGAACCAGAGGCAGATACGTTGGGCTGAGTTCTTTGCGAACTTCGACTTCCGAATAGAGTATGTCCCGGGGGACACCAACATCATGGCGGACGCTCTCTCCCGTAAGCCACAGTATCTGGAGGACGCCACGCCAGCGGCTGCCATGCACATCTTCGCACCAACAGTGTGGGCCTGCGCTGCGGCAACAGTTGACCTGGATGCGGTGCGACGAGCGTTGCAGGATGACTCCTTCATGCAAGCAAAGATGGCAGAGGTGCAAAGAGGCACGGCAGCGACCGACGGGTTCCAGCTGAGAGATGGATTGCTCATCCGTAAAGGGGCCATCTACGTGCCGGGAGACGAA
The DNA here is from genome assembly GCF_964188305.1 of Podarcis bocagei. Classification (NCBI taxonomy): domain Eukaryota; kingdom Metazoa; phylum Chordata; class Lepidosauria; order Squamata; family Lacertidae; genus Podarcis; species Podarcis bocagei. Next base: position 93,541,282 of record NC_138131.1, on the reverse strand, counting down.
CTTCGCGCCAAGGTATTGCAGCAGCTGCACGACGCGCCCACTGCCGGGCACTTTGGCAAGGAGAAGACGGTGGGATTAGTCGCCAGGGACTTCTGGTGGCCCGGAATGAGAGGGGAGGTCGCGGACTACGTGGCGAGGTGTGACACCTGCCAGAGGGCCAAACCAGTGCACAGGCCGCCGGCCGGACTGTTGGAACCGCTGCAAACTCCGGTCGAACCATGGGAGAGAGTGGCCCTGGACTTTGTCACGGATCTGCCCAGCTCGAGGGGCAAGACGGCCGTGCTGGTGGTGGTGGACTTGTTCTCCAAGATGGCACATTTCATTCCGTGTGCTAAGGTGGCCACGGCGGAGCACACCGCCAAACTGTTCATAGACCACGTGTTCAAGGTTCACGGTCTGCCACGGTCTATTCTGTCCGACCGGGGGCGGCAGTTCATCTCGAATTTCTGGCAGAAGCTGATGGGCTTCCTGAACGTCAAGATCAACCTGGCGTCGGCGAGACACCCGCAGACCAACGGGCAAGCGGAGCGGGTCAATGCCATCATGCAGCAGTACCTGAGATGTTATGCGAATCAACAGCCTGCGACGTGGGTGGATTACCTGCCGCTCGCCGAGTTCGCCTACAACAACACGAAGCACGTGTCCACGGGGGTCACGCCGTTCTTCGCCAACAACGGGAGGCACCCCAGAACCTTCCCGGGACTGGAAAGAATGGGGGAGGGGGAGCCGCAGACAGCAGACGCGTTCGCGTTGGAGTTGCAGGAGGTCCACGATCAGCTGCGGTGGCACCTGGAGCTGGCCAAACACGCATACAAGGTACAAGCGGACAAACACAGAAGGGTTGGCGAAGAGATCCAGGTGGGAGACTGGGTCTGGTTAGCAGCCCACGCAGTGCCGGCCAGGTCGTTGGCCAAGAAGAAACTAGGGCATAAGCAACTGGGGCCCTACCAAGTCGAAGGGCAGGTCAACCCGGTGGCTTTCAGGCTGGCGCTTCCGGAGGGTTCCAGAATGCATCCGGTGTTCCACAGATCGGTGCTCACTCCCTACAAGGCACCGCACAGGTTTCAGGAACCCGGAACGGCACCGAGTCCGCTCAGAGAAAGAACCGGGCACGCGGGAGTGGCACAGGAGGAGCGCATCAACGAAGTCACGGAGATTTTGGACTCCAGATGGGGGGAGGAGGGGGTAGAATACCTTCTCGCCAAAGAGGGCACCCCGGCCAGTGCGAACAGCTGGGTGCCGGGCTACGCCTTGGACGAACCTCTGCTCAAAGACGAGTTTCATGCCCTTTTCCCACATAGACCAATGCCAGCAGACTTTTTCGACGACTGGCTTTTCACGCCCACGCTTTCTGCCAGCACGTTCCGGGGATTCGACTCGGACGAGGACCCGATACGAGACACCCGTTCCCCGGAGGGGTCACCCTCGGGATCTGCCTCAGAACCCTCGTATTGGTGGGACGATAGACCAGAGGAGCAGTGGCGCAGGAAGTGGCTGGAAGGTCCAGGACGAGCAACGCCGCTGGGAGGAAGTGAGGGAGAGACGGACATGGACGTTTTCGGGGACGACCCTGGTTTCGAGCACGGCGGCACAGAGATGGAAGCGGAGGTGACCGTCGTCGACGAGAGCAGGGAGGAAGAACCGGGAGACTTCAGATGGAGGCCCGCCACGGGAAGCGAACTGTATCCGACGTTCGTCCCTCTGACACAGCAGCACCCAGCTCCCGCACCGGAAGGAGGGGAGGGGGGAACGGGGGGCTTCGAGGGGGGGATGGATGTCAGGGGTTCAGGAGCAGAGGCAAGGGCAAGGGAGGAAACAGAGAGCGAGGGGGAGGAGGCAGAAGAAAAGATGAGTGATGACGACGACCCGAGATCTCCGAGTCTTTCCAGTGAATCAGAAGATTCACAGAAAGGAGCACCAGTGGCCAGGGCAAGGGGGGAGCCTAGGGGGAAACCCCAGGAAGATAGAGCCAGAGGGGACTCAGAGGAGAGCAGTTGGAAATCGGGACCAGCGTCACCGCCGGAGAGCAGGGAAGAGGAAGGGAGCCAGGGATCAAGCGCTGGCAGCTCACAACAGGGGGGAGGGCATGAGTCAGGAGTGGCCACACCTCCATCGGGGAGCGAAGAAACGGTCAGACGGAAAGTGGAAGGTTGGGCGCGCGCGCCAAGTTCAAATGCACAGGAAAGTGACGCAGTAGGCAGCCCTGAACGAGAGCCAGGTCCTAAAGCCCGGCGCAAGGAGACAGGAGGGTCCGGGGGGTCGGCGTCAGAAGAATCCAGGAAGGAAGAGACCCCGGGGGGCAGAGGGACCCAGAGGAGAACAGTCAGGCGGAAAAGGTGGAGCAGGGCTAGGATATTAAGTTGGTGCACAAGGGGCGGAGACTCAGACGGAGCTTCGCCGATCTAGCCACTAGACGTAGAGTTGCACGCAGCAGCTTGAGAATGGAAACTGTAATTCAATAAAGACTTTTACTTAATGATCGCTGGCTAGCGTGATCCTCTGTGAGCTAGGATCTGGAAGCAGCTCTGACAGGTGTAATATAGAAGTATTATAAAACACAATTTGTCAGGAAAAGAAGTAGCTACGGGTACTAACGGATTATAAAACAACTGGTTATGTCAAATGTGAATAAGAAATTTATGAATCCAGCGGCAGCAGTGTTATCTGCAAATCCTAACAGGAGAAACGCAAATCAAGACCCCAGAAATGAATTCAGAAATGAGAGATCTTCTCCTGGGACTGAGAAAAGACATTTCAGAGATGAAGAAAGAGATGAACAACAGTATAAGATCAACAGATCAAAAGTTGGATAAGATGGGGCAAAAAATAGAGGAAAATGCAAAAATGGTGTTAGAAATGATGGTTAAAATCAATGATCTGGTGGTTAAAAATTTGGAAATAACAAAGACTGTACAAGAATTAAAAGGGAAAACGATAAGTTTGGAGGAAGGGCTAAGAAAAGTACAGAAGGAGAGGGGGGGGGAAGGGGAAACAGAAAAAATTAAGAAAGAGCTGGCAGATATGAAAGAAGCCCATGAGGCAGTCCTAGATTCAATCTCTATGATTGAAATGCACAGAAGAGAAAAAACATTGAGATTTAGATCTATTCCAGAAGAACCAGATGAAGTGATAGAGCAAAAAATATCATCAGAATTAGCCAAATGGATTGGAATAGAAGAACAGGAAATGAGAAATAAAATTGAGAGAGCCTTTAGAATCAGATCAAGAATTGCAAGAGCTAATAATTGGCCAGGGGACTGTCTGGTAACTTTTGTGAATATGGATATTAGAGATAAAATACTACAAATTAGCAGTACGACAAAACTTAAAATTCAGGAAAAATTGTTCCATCGAAGCTTTTAAGAAAAAGGGAAAAATATAAACCGTTGGTGGAAGCACTAAATAAAAAATCAATTGTGCACAGATGGGAATTCCCTGAGGGAATTTCCTTTTTTTACAAAGGGAAAAGGAGAAGATTTGTTACTTGGGAGGACGCTGACAAATTTTGGAGAACATATAGAGAGGAGTTAGGATGTAAAAGACAGCTGAGAGGAGGGGCGGACGATCTTAAAAAACAATCCGAGGAGGAAGAATCTCAAGCATTAAGGACAAGTGACTTTTCTGAATTTCTTTTTTTAAAAAAATTATTTTATTTTTATTTTATTTTTTGTTAAGAAATTGAATCACTGTGTAGTAAATAATGGAATTAAGGATTGTTACCTGGAATGTTAATGGTTTAAATGATAAAAAGAAAAGAAATAAGGTGGAATTTATATTCAGCAAACAGAAATTGGATTTGATATCTTTGCAAGAAACTCATATCACAAAACAACACACAAGAATTTTATCCAATAAGAAACTGGGACTTGATTTTGTTTCTTCAGATAAATCTAAGAAGAATGGAGTTGCAATATACGCAAAAAAGCATTTGGAGCCGAAATTGATCTATAAAGATTCACAAGGAAGGGTCGTTGTCATAGAAATAATAGTCCTGGGGGAAAGAATTAAAGTTATCAGTTTTTATACACCGAATGAAAAAAAAAAGTGAATTTTATCAAAAGTTGGAACGAGAGTTGGGGGATTTTATTGGAGAGAAAATTTTATTTTTAGGAGACCAAAATGGCGTGGTAAATCCTGATTTAGACAGATCCAAAAAGACTACTAAAAAACAGCAAATAAAACTCCCCAAAACCTTTTTTCAGTTAGTAGATTTGTTAAGTTTAGAGGACGCATGGAGAATACAAAATCCGACAGTGAAAGAATACACTTTTTTTCCTACCCTAGTAACTCGGCAGGAAGAATTGATGCCATCTGGCTAACAAAAGATTTGACAGTCAAAATATGTAAATTTGAAATTCAACCAAAGACAATAGCTAATCATAATGCAGTACAAGTAACGCTGACTTGGGGAAAGAGGAAATCTATAAGATGGAGATTAAATGAAACTTTATTGAGAGATGAAATAATAATAGAAAAAGCAAAAAAGACCTTAAAGGACTTTTTTGAACTGAATTTAAATAAGGGCACCGATTTAAAGATAGTCTGGGATGCTAGTAAAGCTGTCTTAAGAGGTTTCTTTATTCAACAAAACGTAATTCAAAGAAAACAAAAGGGGGGAAAAACAAGAAATCTTAGAGGAGATTAGAAAAAGCGAGCTGGAATTATACAAAAAACCAAATAGTGTAGAATTAAAAAGAAATATTAAGATCCTACAATCTCAATAGTTAATGCTAATAAATGCAGAAATGGAATGGAAACTAAGATTATTGAAACAAAAAACCTTTGAACATGCTAATAAACCAGGAAGGTTATTAGCATGGCAATTAAAGAAGAGAGAGGCAGAAAGGCTTATAAATAGAGTTAAGTGCGAAGGCAAAATAATAAACAACCCTAAAGAAATAGAGAAACGATTTCTCGAATTCTTTAGAGAACTCTATAAGGAAGGAAATGAAACATCAGAAGAAGTTAAAGAATATTTAGAACAGAACGGTCTTCCGAAACTTACTAAAGAACAAAAAGAACTGTTGAATGCCCCTATTACATTGTACGAAATTCAAAGAGCAATTAAGGAAGCAAAGATAGGAAAGTCACCAGGGCCAGATGGCCTACCGGCAATATATTATAAAAAATTTGAGGACATACTGTCTGACCCATTAAGAAGTATCATGAACAACATTTTAAAAGATGGAACCATGCCGAGACTCATGGAAAGACAGCCTTATTGCATTAATTCCAAAACAGGGAACGGACAATCTACTTATTAACAACTATAGACCAATCGCAATCCTTTTTTAAAAAATAATAATATTTATTAAAAGTTTAAGGATTACAAAACAAAGTAATGAAGAAAAGCAAAGGTAAACAATACAAATCAAAACATTACAGTACATATAAAGAAAAAGAAAAGAGATAAAAGACCGAAAAACACAATACATCCGAACAAAAACAAAAACAATTAAAAAACACCTCCAATATTTCCATATCTTTATCTTTCATTGACTTGTTTCATCGACCTCCTCACACCTCCCTTTTTTGTATTCTAGTTATTAATTATTTCAGCAAATCCTTTCCATCTTTCACTATTTTCTGTCATTTAATTGTCTTAATTTATTTTAACCTTATCTTACCATTAAAATCCTAAAACTTATATATACTTAATTCCTTATAACATTTCTACTAAAGCCGTATAATTTCATTCCAACAATTTTTCTAACACTCATTAATTTAACAATATTTCTCTAAATAAATTTTTTAAACTTTTTCCCACTCTTCTTCCACCGTCTCTTCTCCCTGGAGTCGGATTCTGTCAGTCCTTTCTATCAATTCCATATGGTCCATCAACCTGGTGATCTTCTATCCGAGGCTTTTAACTCTTTTCCATGTCCCTTCTGCAGGTCTTCTTCATATCTATACATGTGCTTCACTTTGTCTTCTGCTGATCTTGTTCTTAGTTTCCTTCCTTTGGCACTGAGGAGTAGATCTCGGGGAAACTCCAACCTAGCAATGTCATTGTTCCTTCTCGACAGGTCAGCCTATTCTCCATAGTCAGAACTAAAGTCCAAACAATATTTCAGAGCGTGTTTCAAAGTCCCTCCAAAGCTAAAGGCCCCCACAACTCCAATCTCCCCCTGACCCAAATCCAGATCCCAAACCTGCATAGGGGAATCTAACCAACTTTCCTTCTCCAATCCAAGCGGGACTCCATCCCTCCAAATCTGGCTTTCTCTGGATTCAATTGTAAAGGGCAACAGCTTATATTCATCAAATTGCCTCTGTAAGGCCGAGGCTCTATCCACTTCAATTACTTGAGGTTCAATAACAACTTTCTCCTTCTTCTTCTCCACAGCTTGCAGTGTCAAAACAGATTCCTGAGTCAAATCCTGGGTTGTTTCTGTATAGGTATTCACTTTTAGTCCCAACTCAGTCATTTTTTTGTCCCATATTGTCAATTTTAATAATCATCACATCCATCTTCTTATGAAGCACTTGTCTTGCAAAATGCAATCACTAGGGCTTCTTCTGTCAACATTCTTGTCCAAGGTCAGTCTCTGTATCACACGGTCAGTCTCTGTATCACACGGTCAGTCTCTGTGTCACACGGTCTTTAATCTCTACAGCTGAAAAATTCCCCAGATCCACTCCTGCAACAGTTTCAAAAACTCCCTCTAGAGGAAACAATTTCTATTGTAACCATCCTTTTAAACAAATATCCAGCAACAAAGTTAGTTCAGTTTTCAGTTACATTTGCTCCTTTTCAAGTGCAAAAGGAAACTTTGAAACAATATATTTCTCTTATTTAGCTATCTGTCAGCAGACATTATTCACAGTCAATGAACTTTCCCAAAAAGTCGATCTTACTAAAAGCCCGTTCCCAGGTTCAAGACGCTGGTAATTTATCTTCCTTCACTCTCTCTCCTGCAGGCTTAGGCAGTCTAAAATTCCCCCCTCTTCTCCTGCTACCAAGGGGGGTTTAGTAGTTTTAACCGATGGAGATTTAATCCTTTACAAAAGGCTTTCCAGACTTTAGTTTGCAACGTCTTTGCTTCAGTCTATTTACAAAAGGGGAAGGCGGACCTCCTGTTTGAAACCTTCCCGTTTCAATGCCAAAGATCCAATTTTCCGTCACCATCACAACGACATAGCAGTGTGAATTTGGTGAGTAACAGGGAACTCTGCATTTGTGTAATCAAGGAATAAAGTCCCAGGAGGAAAGATCACCCAGATGTGGCCTGCGTATTGTCCTACCCAGTGCTTTTTTTCCTGAGGGGACGCGAGGGGCATACGCATACCCCTAAACATCTTGTGAATCTACGTTTGGCCTCATTGAGGGGCAGTATTTCAATATGCCTAGGAAAATGAGAGTACCCCTAAACATTTTTTTTTTAAAAAAAGGACTGGCTTTTTAAAAAAGCACTTTCTTTCTGTATTGTCGCCCCATAGTTTTTCACTGCTTAGAACAGGGGTTCCCAGAGTGGGCACAGGCTGTGGGATTAACCAGAGGGTGCTAGGAGGCAAGAGGGGCATTGGGGGTATAACTATCAGAATTTGAAAAACTGGTATCACTCGATCAAGCTCATTGATTTTACTGATTTAATTGAACTAAATAGTTTTAACTGGATTTGGAATAAATGTGCAATTGATCGTTGCTGTTTTGAATTTTATTGCGTTATTATCTTCCTTAGTTGGTCATGCAAACCACTATTCTGGATACCGTTGTACCTCTGCTCCCGAATGCCTTGGGAGTCAAACGTTCTTTTGGAAGCCGAACGTCCAGTGGGGCTTCCACGGCTTCTGATTGGCTGCAGGAGCTTCCTGAGGTCAATCAGAAGCCGCACTTTGGTTTCCAAACGTTTCAGAAGTCAAATGGACTTCTGGAACGGACTCCGTTCGACTTCCAAGGTACGGCTGTACAGTGGAACCTCGGTTGTCGAACATAATCCGTTCCGGGAGACCGTTCGACTTCCGAAACATTTGACAACCAAGGATCAATTGCCGATCAGCAATTGCCCTTGAAACAACATCAAAAGATGAGGCCCCTGAGACGCTACATCGGTAGTTTTAACCGATGGAGATTTAATCCTTTACAAAAGGCTTTCCAGACTTTACTTTGCAACGTCTTTGCTTCAGTCTATTTACAAAAGGGGAAGGCGTACTTCCTGTTTGAAACCTTCCCGTTTCAATGCCAAAGATCCAATTTTCCGTTCTACTCACGGGTAGTTGTTTAAAATCCAATTGTCCACAGCAAAAAGTCAGCGCTCTCCGGCAACAGCAATGCGGCTTCACTCCGTGATAAAAGCAGTCGATTCAAAGCACCGCGCCACTCACCCCACGTCGCTCCGGAACCCCGAAACTGGGTTTCCCCACGAGTAGGGGAGGCGCAAAAGGTGCCAGCCGAATCCCACGTCCACAGGCTTCTCCCGCCTGTGGTTTTTAATGCGTCTCCGCCTCGCCATGGCGGTCAAGACCCTGATTTTCACGGAGCGGATTCCTCCCGATCAGAGGAAATCCGCCATTGCTGGAGGCGCTAACCTGGAAGTCCCCAGGCCTATCGCACTCCTAAATAGCGATTATTAATTATATGCAAATATTTTAGCCGAAAGATAAAAAAAGTCTTCCAGATGATTATACACAATGACCAAGCTGGCTTTTTGCCCGGGAGGCACATTTATAACAACACCAGAAACATTATAAACTTATTAGAGTATTTAGACTTAAGAATAGAAAAGAAGGCAGTCTTAATGGCCATAGATGCTGAAAAAGCTTTTGATAGGGTCTCCTGGAAATTTATGAAAGGTCTATTACACCATATGGATTTTGGTATACAGTATATAAAAGGGATTGAAGCAATATATTCAAAACAAAAAGCTAAAATCATAATAAATGGAAATTTATCACAGGAGTGTGAAATCAGTAAAGGGGTCAGACAAGGTTGCCCACTATCCCCCTTAATTTTCATACTAACATTGGAAGTCTTATGTAAACGAATTAGGGAGGAAAAAGAAATAAAAGGGATTATGCTGGGAAATAGAAGTTACAAAATGAGGGCATTTGCTGATGATCTAATTATAACTACGGAGCAACCAAAACAGAGTCTAACAAAGGCGTTGGAAATAATATATGCCTATGGTAAATTTGCGGGGTTCAAACTGAATTTAAACAAGACAAAACTATTACAAATTTGTCGCCAGATGAAAAAGCAGAATTAGAAAAAATAATACAAATTAAAATCTACCCCAAAATCAAGCATTTAGGATTATGGATAACACCAAAGAATATTAACTTGTATGAAGATAATTATATTAATTGTTGGAAAGATATCAAAAGACAGTTGGAGACATGGACAAGCCTAAACTTATCATTCCTGGGCTGTATTTCGGTAATTAAAATGACAGTCTTACCGAAGCTACTCTTTTTATTCCAAACGATTCCAATTATAGGAAAGACCAGCAGTATTGACAAGTGGCAAAAAGAAATTTCTAATTTTTTGTGGAAGGGTAAAAGACCAAGAATAAGATATTAATAGATACTGTAGAAAGAGGTGGCTTCGGGTTACCGGATTTGAAGCTATATTACAAAGCCTCATGTCTTCTCTGGTTGAAAGATTGGTGTTTATTAAAAAATTGGGATATTTTAGTTCTAGAAGGTCATGACACACGTGTCAGGGAACTGCCATCAGTGCCGGAGGGAGAGAGCAAAAGCCAGAGGGATTCCAGAGAGCGTCCAGGGATCGGGAGAAAAAGCCCATCTTAGAATCATAGAATCATAGAATCATAGAGTTGGAAGAGACCACAAGGGCCATCGAGTCCAACCCCCTGCCAAGCAGGAAACACCATCAGAGCACTCCTGACATATGGTTGTCAAGCCTCTGCTTAAAGACCTCCAAAGTAGGAGACTCCACCACACTCCTTGGCAGCAAATTCCACTGTCGAACAGCTCTTACTGTCAGGAAGTTCTTCCTAATGTTTAGGTGGAATCTTCTTTCTTGTAGTTTGGATCCATTGCTCCGTGGCCGCTTCTCTGGAGCAGCAGAAAACAACCTTTCTCCCTCCTCTATGTGACATCCTTTTATATACAGTGGTGCCTCGCAAGACGAAAAGAATCCGTTCTGTGATTCTCTTCATCTAGCGGTTTTTTCGTCTTGCGAAGCAAGCCCATTAGCGGATTAGCGCTATTAGCGGCTTTTAGCGGCTTTTAACGGCTTATCTGCTGATCGGATCAGCTGATAAGCAGCTTAGCGGCTTAGAAAAAGGGGGGAGGAAAAAAACCCCGCAGGAACTCACAAGGCATTGTCGTCTTGCGAAGCAAGCCCATAGGAAATTCGTTTTGCGAAGCACCTCCAAAACGGAAAACTCTTTCGTCTAGCGAGTTTTCCGTCTTGCGAGGCATTTGTCTTGCGGGGCACCACTGTATTTGAACATGGCTATCATATCACCCCTTAACCTCCTCTTCTCCAGGCTAAACATGCCCAGCTCCCTTAGCCGTTCCTCATAAGGCATCGTTTCCAGGCCTTTGACCATTTTGGTTGTCCTCCTCTGGACACGTTCCAGTTTGTCAGTGTCCTTCTTGAACTGTGGTGCTCAGAACTGGACACAGTACTCCAGGTGAGGTCTGACCAGAACAGAATACAGTGGCACTATTACTTCCCTTGATCTAGATGCTATACTCCTATTGATGCAGCCCAGAATTGCATTGGTTTTTTTAGCTGCCGCGTCACACTGTTGGCTCATGTCAAGTTTGTGGTCAACCAAGACTCCTAGATCCTTTTCACATGTACTGCAAGATTCTCTTCTGGGGAAGAGAATCAGCGTAGCACCAGTGGAGAAGGGGGGCAGATGGGGGATGCGGCGAGGCGGTCCCATGACTCCTTGCCTGGGACCAGCGGGGAGAGTAGGGGTCCTCCGTTGCCCACACCCTCCTTGTGCAGAGAGGGTAGGCGGAGACTAGGCGTCAAAGAGCTTCTTTGCTGGAAGAAGTTTAAGAAACGCCCACTCACGGATTCTGCCAGCAACTGAGTCAGCCACGGTGGACGTGCCCAAGGATTAAGGCTTTCTGGGAGATCATATACAATGAATTGAAAAAGGTATTTACGGTAAATGCATGTATATACACCCATATTTAGTTATTTTGCAGCATTGCTTTGCTTTAAAAATTCAGGAGATAGCTCCAAAGTCAATTCGGAGGAGAGCTAGCAATCATAGGCAATATGAAAGGGTTTGAACGACTCCTCTCTCTTACACAATTCACTTTCGATCGTATTTATACTACAGACTGAAATTGATTTGGTAGTTATTTCCTCTCCTCAGGGAACTCCGAGTACTGTACTTCTGTGAACAAGGCTAGCAGTCATTAACAGAAAATTCTCAGTGCCCTTGCCAAACCACAACTCCCAGGAATCTCTGGGGGGGCCTCGCCAGAATTAAACTGGCATAAAATTAATATACTGGTGCAGTAATCAGCCCTGGGTTTCCCCCAGGGCTGTCAAGTGACAACAGTAGGGCCGGCTCAGGATCCAGGGTTGCCTTGGTCCCTCCCTGCCCCCAGAATGCCCCCCCAGTTGTACTTCCACCCACCCAAAGGTGCAATGGGCAGTGGCGAAGCTGCATGCTCTGGCACCAGGGGCGGAGAGCAGGCAGGCGTGTGTCCCGGGGGCGTGGCACATCGCCTGCGGGGGCGTGAAGATTGTAGAAATAACATGCCTGTGAACCCTGGAAAAAGGAAAGGTTAATCATGCGTCTCCCTTCAGAACAACTTCCCCCCCAAGGGTACATTTTTGGCAAGTATAATAAATTCTTTGATCAATCAAGTAAAACACATACACTTAATCGACTAACTGTGCAATCCCAGTGAATTCAGCAAGAGACACTCTTGTAAGTGCACGCAGGATTGCACCCTAAAATTTCTTTAAACAAGTGGACTTAGGTAGAAGAAAGGAACTGGTACCCCCTCGTCCATATTAACTGCTTCCAAGTCTATTTACCTTCTGTGAAACAGGTGAATGTCAGGAATAGCGTGAAAAACCTGGTGAGTGTCTTGCTCCAAAAAGCCCACAGTGACCTGGAGAAAGTGTGAGCCATTTGGATGTGGATCTGCCACCATATAGGTAGGTGGGGGTACCACCTTTCTGCATACTTGAGTCCCCTTGCCTCTGACAACTTCCGGTATTAAAAGATCAGCCTTTGTCACTGCCCTGCGCCCAAGAATCCAGCTCTGTAGCAGAGTTCTTTAGCAGACACCCAGTCCAGTGATTGCCAGCCAAGGAAGATGGATACGTAAGGTCATATCAAAGCAAGTTATATTCAGAGTAGACCGGCTGAAATCAAAGGATGTAAGTAACTCATGGACATTAAATTTAGTGGGTCTACTCCGAGCATGGCTTCTTTGCAGCTGTCTCGGGCATTTTCACCATTTCATAGCCAGTCATGTCAGCTCCATTTGCACAAAGGATTCTGGATTGTAACCTGTGTGGATCAGTGATTTGGTGTTTGGCTCACACAGAACTTGACTGGGATCTCTGTTCAGCCATGAATCTCAGAAGGGATCAGGAGGTGCTCACTGATAACAGAAATCACTGGGTTAAAGCTCACTGAAAGTGCCGCGGTAGCATTATTATCAATTTACGATGGGGTTGAAGGTTTGCAGGCTATGAAGGACTCGCTCACAAATTTATTGAAAGCTGCACGAATTATGATAGCTAGCAAGTGGAAGGGCAAGCAGAATATAAAATGGAAAAATGGTATGAAGAGGTGTGGGAGATATAGCTATTAATGATAAATGAACATGTGCCATTAAGGTAAGACGGGGAATATGCAGGAGGAATGATTTTGAGGAGATATGGAGGGTGTCTGTAGAATTTGTACTGTTACAACGGAAAGGGGTCAAACCATCGCTAGAGGTGTTGAAATTTTGGGAGGTTGGATAGTTACAATGGAATGGTCTCGCTGGTGGGGTGCACATTTTTATTCTTATTTATTTATTCTTATTACCTTGTCAAAATAAAGTAAAGGTCGCAGCACGGGAGGAGAGGAGGTGTCTCCCGACTCCTAACCCTTGCACCAGTGTGCATTTTTATTTGGCAACAAGACCCTGGGTCTACACAAAGCAGATTTACGAGTGCTTCCAGACTTTCTCTTTCGAGGTGCGATTCAAACACATATGGGCAAATTCATGTTGTGCAATCAAAAGTTCATTTGGAGCTCTTGCAAGACAAGCCACCCCACCCCCCAATCAGATTTTGGCAACCAGGAAAGATATCGAGAAACACGATGGAAAGTGTTGCAAAGTGTTGCCACCCCACAAGCAAATCAGAATGGGTGCTCATTGTCTTTATTTCTACAGAATATGATGTGGAAGGCTGCTATAACCTGGACAAGGTGTCATTTAAACCAGCTGATGTCCTTCAGTCAGGAAAGGCTATTTGCGGTGGATATGCTCGACTCTTTCAAGAAATGTGCAGGTAACTTCTGTTGGCTCCAGCCATCGTGGCAAGTGGTTGTTACTTGGCTGTAGCGATAGGAGATCTCGAGAGCCACAGGTTCCCCACCCCTTGCCCTAGGCAGCTATCTCCATGCTTAGGCGTGATCAACTCGCACGTGACAGCCCTCGGAAATAAGTAAATCAATAGATTCTAAGCAGAAAATGGCGGGAGAGAGCTGGAGAGTCCTCATGGCTCATGAGGAGACCCTCCCCAGAACCCAAAGAGGACTTCAGTGGGAGCGGAGGAAGCCCCAAAGAGAACGGAGGCACAGTGGGGCTTTGTTTAGGCTGCTCAGCCTCCCCACCTAGTAGCTGACACACGTCACAGCATGGCAGCTGCTGTTGCTTTTCCACAGGTCCTCCAGCCAGCTCCAGAGCTTCACCTCTAGTTGAAAAGAGTGTTGTGGGGAGAGAGAGCTGGAGAGCAGGAAAAAATGAGCTTTTTTTAGTGTGTGCTCCCTACTTACACAGGGACACGGGTGGCGCTGTGGTCTAAACCACTGAGCCTCTTGGGCTTGCCGATCAGAAGGTCGGCGGTTCAAATCCCCACGACGGGGTGAGCTCCCGTTGCTCGGTCCCAGCTCCTGCCAACCTAGCAGTTCGAAAACATGCCAAAAAGTGCAAGTAGATAAATAGGTACCGCTCGGGCGGGAAGGTAAACGGCGTTTCCGCACGCTGCTCTGGTTTCGGTGTTCTGTTGCGTCAGGCTGGCCACATGACCCGGAAAAACTGTCTGCGGACAAACGCCGGCTCCCTCGGCCTGTAAAGTGAGATGAGTGCCGCAACCCCAGAGTTTTCTGTGACTGGACTTAACTTTCAGGGGTCTTTTACCTTTACCCTACTTACACAATTTTTGCTTATGTGCATGGGGTTCCGGAACATGACCCACCATGTAAGTGGAGGAATGCCCACAGTGTGAATGATCCTGAAGCAAACTTGCATATATAGGGCTGCATTGAATTGAGTAGGTACACTGGAATCCATAGACTTAAAAATTTCTTGAATTTAATGGGTCTCTTCCCTGTGTGACTTAGTTCCTCATCCATACTTACCTTTGCTCTGTGCTTTATAGGTACAGGTCATGGCTTTCCAGGTCCGTGTCCAAATGTTGTTGTTGTTGTTTCATCCCAGGAAAACTTGTGTTTTCCTGCCAAATTGGAGCAAATGAGAATCTGTGGAGAACCTGATTGCTGTTTTCTCTGATCCAGCAAAATGAAGGACGGCCAATCCAGCCTATCAAAGCGGTGAAAGCAACCACTTGTCCTCTTGGTAGCAACACTGTTCCTGAATACCTTCCTTCCCCTCTCAGTATTGCAGGGATACAGTGCCAGTATTTGATAGGCAGCTGCAGCGTAAAGGGGAAGAGCGACCATGCCTGGAATGCTGTCCGCATTGATGGAAGGTGGCATCTCTTAGACTGCACCTGGGGAAGTGGCTCTGTGAATACTGCTTTTAGCAAGTTCACTTTCAGGTACGCTGTTAGGCAGACCAGGCAGAGCGTGGGACACACTGAGGGGATAGCAGAAGAAGAAGAGTTTGGATTTGATATCCCGCTTTCTCACTACCCTAAGGAGTCTCAAAGCGGCCAACAATCTCCTTTCCCTTCCTCCCCCACAACAGTGGGGCTGAGAGACTTCAGAGAAGTGTGACTAGCCCAAGGTCACCCAGCAGCTGCAGGTGGAGGAGCAGGGAAGCGAACCCAGTTCTCTTAACCACTACACCACACTGGCTCTCACAGTTAACTTCATTTGCTTTCAGGCGGTTTTGTTTTGCTTGGACCACTTGTCAGAGTTTGCAATTTGATGGCCGCAGGGCTGATTAATGTAAGCAAGTGCAATAAGAATGCTGCAGCTAGGTTGGTGACTGGGAGCGGCCGCCGAGACCCTATAACACCGGCCCTGAAAGACCTACATTGGCTCCCAGTACATTTCCAAGCACAATTCAAAGTGTTGGTGCTGACCTCTAAAGCCCTAAATGGCCTCGGCCCAGTATACCTGAAGGAGTGTCTCCACCCCCATCCTTCAGCCTGAGGTCCAGCTCTGAGGGCCTTCTGGCAGTTCCCTCACTGTGAGAAGTGAGGTTACAGGGAACCAGGCCTTCTCAGTAGTGGCGCCCGCCCTGTGGAACGCCCTCCCATCAGATGTCAAGGAAATACAATAACTATCTGACTTTTAGAAGACATCTGAAGGCAGCCCTGTTTAGGGAAGTTTTTCATGTTTGAAGTGTTATTCCGTGCAGAGTGGCTGTGGAGGCCCGGCCAGATGGGCGGGGGTATAAGTAATATTTCATCATTATTATTATTATTATTATTATTATTATTATTATTATTATTATTATTATTATTATGCCATGGGCATGGAGTGTCCTGATGGCAGGGATAGATACCATCTATTCATCCTCTTTGAACAGTTCTGGAGTGTTGTGCTTATTCCGGGCTACATGTGTAAAATCTGGGGATTCTGGAGGCTGGATTGTTGCAACACAGCAGCTTCCTCAACCAGATGCCCTCCAGCTGCTCTGGATCACCACTCTGTTTGCCTGTCTGGCCCTGGTGCTGATTTAGGCATTATTATGAAATACTAGACTATTGCGCCTTCTCCTTTTGCAGGTACGATGAGTTTTACTTCCTTACTCGCCCCGCTCTGTTTATTAAGAAGCACTTCCCTGAGGACCCCAAGTGGCAGCTTCTGAAACAGACGGTGACACTGGAGCATCGGCATGATCTGACTTAAATGCAGAAGGACTGACCGTCGCAGTCATAAGAACATCAACCACTGAAAATGGGTAAAGTCAATTAGAAGCATCTGTCTTGTTCCCTTTGATATCACAGTTACATCCACAATCAGCCTCATGTACAAGCTGTTACTGCAGTGTATATAACAGGGATGGAGAACCAGAGGCCCTTTCAGAGGTCCTGCACTACAACTTATCCAGAATGCGGCAGCTAGACTGGTGACTGGGAGCGGCCGCCCAGACCACAGAACTTGAAAGACCTACATTGGCTCCCAGTCCATTTCCGAGCACAATTCAAAGTGTTGGTGCTGACCTTGAAAGCCGCCTAAACGGCCTCGGTCCAGTAGACCTGAAGGAGAGTCTCCACCCCCATCGTTCTGCCCGGACACCGAGGTCCAGCGCCGAGGGCCTTTTGGCGGTTCCCTCACTGCGAGATGCCAAGTTACAGGGAACCAGGCAGAGGGCCTTCTCGGTAGTGGCTCCCGTCCTGTGGAACGCCCTCCCATCAGATGTCAAAGGAATAAACAACTATCTGATGTTTAGGGAAGTTTTTTAATGACTGATGTTTTAATGTATTTTTAAGCTCCTGTTGGAAGCCGTCCAGAGTGGCTGGGGAGACCTGGCTGGGTGGGCGGGCCGGGTATAAGTAATAAATGATGATGATGATGATGATGATGATGTCCCATCATCCCTGACTATCATGTGGTTGATGGGACATAAGAATTCAGCAACATCTGGAGGAAATCAGATTGGCGAAGGCTGGTTTAGCACACCACCCCAGACTCTCAGCTGTGGTTAACGTTATAAAGTTATAGAGTTATTATAGAGTTGGAAGGGACCACAAGTGTCATTTTGCCTGACCCCCAGCAATGCAGGATTATTATTTTTGCCCCGTGTGAGGCTCCAACCCACGACCCTGAGATTAAGAGTTTAAACAAGCTAGCTGGATGAGCCGTGGTTTAAAGATGGCTTATCAAACCAATCAACCAGGGTTAACAATAAGCATAGTTCATCAGGTTTGGGTGAGGCAACAAGCTGTGGTTAAGCCTAACGAGGATGTAGTTTCCAAACTCTTCACCGCTTGTGTAGAGGGAGGAGGGGGGGAATGTGTGAGCCCAAGGCTTGCTTTGGCTCATTCCCAGCATACTAAACCATGGTTTCACTTGACATCTGAACTGGGTCTGGAAGTATTCCATGCTCTACCTTAGATACCTTTGTTTGCCCCTATTGCTGATTTAGATAGTGTTGCTAAATACTGCACTATTGACCTCTCTTTTTCAGGTACCATGTGATTTACTTCCTCAACCACCCTGTTCTGATTATTAGCACTTCCCAGATGATCCCAAATGGCAGCTTCTGAAGCAGACTTCTGCACCTGCAGCAGCTTGAATGGAACCCGCCTACCGTGTAATTTGATATCCTTCAAGGACAGTCACTTGTCTCGGGCATCACTGCTAAACTGACCACGGTTTTGATGCACAGGGTTTTTAGCTTGACACAAAGTTTTTAAAAATGGAAAACATATATAATATATATAACATGATATTTGTTTCAATGAGCTAAAATCGATTGCAGTAGCTATTTACAAATTTACAGTATAACTAAGAAATCGGGGAGGTGTTCCAGGATTTCTTTTTAAAGGCCGTATCCAAAAATGAGTAAAGTGGGAAACCCTAGATTGATTTTGAAAAGCAGATAATGAAAGGGTACAATTAATGTTTAGGCATAAACTAGTTCATATAAAAATGTGTTGGATCCCGCCCCCCATCCTTTACAGTACAGCAACACAAATCATTAGCATTTTATCCACCATATTCTTGAGACACCCTAATGTGGTCCTATCCATTCACTTAAAGTAGTAGCAGATGTTTTTTATATATAGCAAACAGTAAATAAAAAGAGTACAATCCATAAATTGGTGCAAGCTTTTGGGGCTTGCCTTTGATTTCCCAGTGTGTTTGTAAATGCAATAAAGTTTCACTGTTCTTCGCCAAATGTGTCCTTGTGGTTTGTTCCTCTTGCTTGATTCAGTTGTTTAATATGTGGCAATCTAATAAATTTACAGTCGTATCTTGGCTCCCGAACGCCTTGCAAGTCGAACGTTTTGGCTCCCAAAAGCTGCAAGCCCGGAAGTGAGTGTTCCGGTTTGCGAACGTTATTTGGAACCCGAACGTCCAACGCGGCCTACGAGGCTTCCGATTGGAAGCCACGCCTTGGTTCCCAAACATTTTGGAAGACGAACGGACTTCCAGAACAGATTCCGTTCGACTTCCGAGGTACGACTGTACCTACAGCATAATCACATCTTACGCGCAGAGGCATATCTAGGGGTTCTCTATGTAGAGGTGAAGGGGGTAAGGTCCTGAAAACTGCTGCTACTTAGGGGTCTAAAACAGATACATTTTTACTTAGCTTTAACACACTTACAACTGTTATTTTCTAGTGCAGAGCAACAGGGACAGAAGGAACCATGAGAGAAGCGATGACTGGCTTCACGGTTTTTCCCACATAATGGTTTTTTACACGGCACGCGCACACATTGTGATTAATATTATGGCACTGTTACCACGCTGTGGACTTCAAACTTATTTCCTCACCCCAAATGTATTGATACATTGCCCAGCCTTAAAGTATGTGTGTGTGCTCTATGCAAAAATCACCATGCGGGAAAAACTGTGAAGCCAGCTAGTGCCTCAAAATTTAGCTGGTGCTCTATCACAATTTTGAAAAGCAGGTAACATCTAGCCCTCCACTCAACCCTTGTTATGCTTCAAAAAGAATTTGTCTAAGTTTGCATAAGTAAGTGGAAAAGAGACTAAGAAAAAGAGAAATTAAGAAAAGAGGAAAAATGATTCCCTACAACAGGTAACTTATCAGTTTTCGTGAAAGGTGTCAACTTTGAGAGAAAGCAGTATTATTTGTGATGGCTAAAGGGTAAAGGGACCCCTGACCGTTAGGTCCAGTCGCGGACGACTCTGCGGTTGCGCGCTCATCTCGCTCTATAGGCCGAGGGAGCCGGCATTTGTCCGCAGACAGTTTTTCCGGGTCATGTGGCCAGCATGACTAAGCCGCTTCTGGCGAACCAGAGCAGCGCACGGAAATGCCGTTTACCTTCCCGCCGGAGCGGTACCTATTTATCTACTTGCACTTTGACGTGCTTTCGAGCTGCTAGGTTGGCAGGAGCCGGGACTGAGCAACGGGAGCTCACCCCGTCGCGGGGATTCGAACCGCCGACCTTCTGATCAGCAAGCCCAAGAGGCTCAGTGGTTTAGACCACAGCACCACCCGCGTCCCTACACAACACAAAACACTGTTGCTGTCTGTAGGTTTTATCTTTATTTTTTCTACCTTATATTTTGGAAATGTACATCCAGGTTTTATTTCCTTTAAATTTGGGGGGGGGGCAAGAGAGTGGGGCCCTAAACTATAGCGTGTTTAGCATACATGTAAATACGGCACTAGGGGCTGCCTGCCCTGCTCACTCTGCTAAGCCTAGACTAACCGATCCAATAGGAATCCAACCCCTGCGACAATCCAATATTGTGTCCTACATTTCTAAGCAGTGAAAAGTTCTGGAGCAGCAATACAGGGAGAAAGGGTACCAGGGGTAGGGGGGCTTGTAAACTGGCCACATATGGTTGATCTGTCTGGACTGAGATCAAGTCATACTCAAGCCACAAAGCTCTGTTTTGACGCTTCGTTCTTTGCTTGAATTCCCCAGAATATTTTGTTGGAAGCCTCCCAGAGTGGCTGGGGAAACCCAGCCAGATGGACGGGGTATAAGTAATAAATGATGATGATGATGATGAAAATAGTATAGGAATTAATACCAAAAAATACTACACCCCATTCCCTGCAAAAAGAAGGACGCCCTAAAAACAAACTGAGCACACCTCTTATATCAATCGGCAATGAGAACAGGAGATGGACCTTTCCATTAATTATATGTGGGCAGATCCACATAAAACATAGACTATGAACTGCCGAAATCTACCTGGCAGGGGAGGAAATGTGCAATTGGGACTCCAGGGAACTTTGACACACTGCTGTGCTGTTTTGTCCAAACTTGTTCTGCTTTCACTTTTGTTTGGGTGCCGTAAGTGCTGTTCCTGTTTCTCTTATCATAATGCCAAGGTCTCCATCAAAAGCAGAAATTGCGTGCACGAAAGTTGAAGCAACTTCTACGGAACAGAAACACAACGTGGCATTGTCTCATCGGTCTTGATCCATCAAGGGTGCTCTATTGTGTGCACGAAACATACCAGAGCTGCTGGGTGCGATGGCTATCAGGGCTTCAAGTAAAAGTAGTGATTATTTATTTCACCACTGAGGGAGGGTGGCACTCTGCGCATGCTCAGGCACTCACTCGTTTATGATGGCTTGAACATGAGAGGTAAGCGGAACAGCCGTGCACAAAGGCAGCATACCTCTAACGTAAGAACATAAAAAGAGCCTGCTGGATCAGGCCAATGGCCCAACTATTCAAGCATCCTGTTCTCACAGAAGCTGAGCAGATGTGTGTGGAAAACCCATAAAAATAAAATATCAGGGAAGGGCAATCTGTGGCCATACAGATGGTCTCTGCCAGCATGGCTAATGGTCAGGGATGGTGGGCATTGCAGTATATGTTTTAATGTACATATTGTCTCATCCCAAGGATAAGATCAAGGGAAGTAATAGTGCCACTGTATTCTGCTCTGGTCAGACCTCACCTGGAGTACTGTGTCCAGTTCTGGGCACCACAATTCAAGAAGGACACTGACAAACTGGAACGTGTCCAGAGGAGGGCAACCAAAATGGTCAAAGGCCTGGAAACGATGCCTTATGAGGAACGGTTAAGGGAGCTGGGCATGTTTAGCCTGGAGAAGAGGAGGTTAAGGGGTGATATGATAGCCATGTTCAAATATATAAAAGGATGTCACATAGAGGAGGGAGAAAGGTTGTTTTCTGCTGCTCCAGAGAAGCGGACACGGAGCAATGGATCCAAACTACAAGAAAGAAGATTCCACCTAAACATTAGGAAGAACTTCCTGACAGTAAGAGCTGTTCGGCAGTGGAATTTGCTGCCAAGGAGTGTGGTGGAGTCTCCTTCTTTGGAGGTCTTTAAGCAGAGGCTTGACAACCATATGTCAGGAGTGCTCTGATGGTGTTTCCTGCTTGGCAGGGGGTTGGACTCGATGGCCCTTGTGGTCTCTTCCAACTCTATGATTCTATGATTCTATGATTCTATGATTCTATAACCATTTTGTAGCCTTTCAAGAGGAAAGGAGAACAAGGATCAACTCTGTCCCAGAAACAATCTGATGGGATGCCCATGTGTTGAAGGCATGCTGTCTCTTATTGTGATATATACAGTGTGGAATTATAGTCCTGTAAGGAATCTGCTAGAATGCTGAGGGTTTTTTTTCATGTGGATTTGGAATTTGATAGTACAGTGGTACATTGGTTCTCGAATGTAATCCGTTCCGGAAGTCCATTCGACTTCCGAAACACATACATTTAATTGACCAGCTGTGCAACCCTGAGCAGTTTTACTCACTGAGTAGCCCCACTGAGTTCAGCAAGATTGACCCTCTTGTAAGTGCCTGTAAAAATGCACCCCACATTTTCTTTAAACAAGTGTCAGGCTTAGAGAGAAAAAGGTAAAGGTAAAGGTAAAGGGACCCCTGACCTTTAGGTCCAGTCGTGGCCGACTCTGGGGTTGCGACGCTCATCTCGCTTTATTGGCCGAGGGAGGCAGCGTACAGCTTCCAGGTCATGTGGCCAGCATGACTAAGCCGCTTCTGGCGAACCAGAGCAGCAGAACTATTACTTTAGCAAATAATAATTGCTGTTGTGCAAGAAACTGATTTCTGCAGTTATTGCTATACCATCCAATTGTAATCGTGACTGATAGCTTTTCAAATAAAGTTTCTCAAGACAAAAGCAAGAATGTCATGTTTAAATGCATATTGTATTTTTTAAACATAGTTATAGTAAGTTGGGAACCCAAATAAAGCAGAAGCACGAGGGCCAACTTGTGTTTTTGGCAATCTAGTAAGGTAAAGTCAGGGAAGTGATTATGGCAGTCCTAAAAAGAGGTTTAAATGACACACATGACAACACTTTTATGCTAGGTAAGTTGCACATTGTGGTGTTATGTTGATCAAAAGAAATACTGCATGTAAAACACATTTCAAGTAGCATCTCATCATGTTTCTTAACACTAAGAACTCCAAAGAAGAGAATAAAGTTAAAACATATGGCTTTTTCTTTTCATTTGTTGAGTGTGTGTGTGTGTGTGTGTGTGTGTGTGTGTATTTGTGACAAGCATAATATGCTAAACTCTCATGAGTTTATTTTCGTAAGCTCATCTGATTGTGTTCCCCATATTGCTCACATGCAGGGCTCCAAACCCAGAAATAGCCCTAAAACGTCATATAGACGTCACAAAAAGGAGTGAAAAAAGGAGTGAACATGCGGTCCGCCAAGCTGCACAGAGGTCCGGAACTAAACCCTTACGCAAAACGAGGATTGCCTGTACCATACTCTGGACTTCTAAGCCAGTGGTTCCCAAACTTTCTGGGGCTGCTGCCCGCTTGGTTCCATAGACTCATCCCCAGTGCCTCCTACAGTCCCACTCTATAAAAAGCATTACAGGGGAACCTTGGTTGTTGAATACTTCGGAAGCCGAACAATTCAGAACCTGAACGCCGACAACCCGGAAGCGAATGCTTCCATTTTTGAATGCACCTCGGAAGTCGAACGGAACTCCATTTTTAAAAAAGAATTTGCCGATCGGCAATTGATCCTTGGTTGTCAAATGTTTCGGAAGTCGAACGGTCTTCCGGAACGGATTATGTTCGACAACCGAGGTTCCACTGTACAGTCGTACCTTGGAAGTCGAACGGAGTCCGTTCCAGAAGTCCATTTGACTTCTGAAACGTTTGGAAACCAAAGTGCTGAGGCATCAGGCATAAGCCTGCATTTTATTAATGTTTGATCAGGACTTGTATATTAAAGAGGGCTTAGATTTTCAAAAGTTTCATGCCAGGCAAGAAGGCTAGCTGCTTAAGAAAACACTGACAGTGTTTTCCTCTTAGACAAGGGGCCCCTTTTGATTGATAGCAGAAAACAATTCTCAAAGTCGTAAAAGCTGAAATTACAGACTGAGTAAGGACACTGACCCTACATGTTACAGAAGATAACAAAGGCAGAGATAAATATAATTAGGAATGAGTAAATAGTAAAATAATGCCAATGTGCCTCCCAGTAAAATGAGCCAGATCTTCTTTCCAAGGTTAAAGGCCAAATGGAGAAGCATCTAGCTGGCAGAAATTTTGGGAAGTCTTTTAAAGCTGTTTCTTTCTTAAAGAGAGAGAGTTTAAGGGCAATAAATGTTGGGAAGAGCTAATGGAAACAAAGCAACTGGCTGGAGAAGGGGGGGGGAGATGTAAACTAAAGAGGTTTCTTCTGAAACTGTTTTAAACTGAGTTCCTTTTTTACAAAGGCCTTATTCCTTTTAAGAGGCTACTTGTGTTGTGTATTAAATATATTGGCTTAAATATAATTATGCAAAGGATTTAACAAATGCTAGAAGAGTTGTATTTATCCTGGAATTAAGTCAGACACCAGCCTAGCCCTCCAGCCAGACAGGAAGACGCCATCCAAGCTGTCCTGATATATGGCTGTCAGACATTT
Source organism: Podarcis bocagei (assembly GCF_964188305.1). Lineage (NCBI taxonomy): Eukaryota > Metazoa > Chordata > Lepidosauria > Squamata > Lacertidae > Podarcis > Podarcis bocagei. The sequence goes on along the minus strand of NC_138131.1, from coordinate 93,517,396 downwards.
GTTTAGAAACCTTCAAATGAAGGAGATCTTTCAATGTTGATGTGAAACTCAAGATCCTTGACATATGTTTAAGATAAAAATTTAAGATTAACCATTTGTTTTAGAAGGCAATAGGGCAAGGAGGGCAAGAGGTGAGCTGGTAATTAAGATTCCTTGTTGAGACACATGTAAGATATATTACTACTTATTTGTCATTTATAGATGTAACAATATATAGCTCTTTGTGTTCCATATAAGGACAGGAGGATATGGGTGTATCTTTTAGGATTGGATATAGCAATCAGCCAATAGGAAATCCAACCAGGCTGATTGGACAGAGGCAGCCACAGGAGGAGCAAAGGGGGCTGGATTAAGGGAATATAAGGGCTGGCCATAATGGCAGGAGGCCAGGCCAGAGCTTGGTAACCATATACCACTGTGCCTCTCATTTATTTGTCTGACAAATAAATAATTATTTTAAATTCTCTATTGCTGCGTTGAATATTTCATTCCAGCTAAGCGTTAACCACAAGCAGGGTGCTACAGTGCGGCTTCTGATTGACCTCAGGAAGCTCCTGCAGCCAATCAGAAGCCGTGGAAGCCCCACTGGACGTTCGGCTTCCAAAAGAACGTTTGACTCCTGTCAGGGAACTGCCATCAGTTTCCGAGGGAGAGAGCAAGCTCCAAAGGGATCCCAGAGAGCGTCCCGGGAGTGGGAGAGGCAGCCCATCTTCTGGGGAAGGGAATCAGCGTAGCTCCAGTGGAGAAGGGGGGCAGATGGGGGAATCGGCGAGGCGGTCCCATGACTCCTTGCCGGGGACCAGCGGGGAGAGGAAGAGTCCTCCGCTGCCTACGCCCTCCTTGCGCAGAAGGCTTCCGCGCAGGGAGAGTAGGAGGAGACTGGGTGTCAAAGAGCTTCTTTGCTGGAAGAAGTTTAAGAAACGCCCACTGACAGATTCTGCCAGCGATTGAGACAGCCACGGGTGAGTGGCTGCTCGGACAGGAAAGGTTCACTCAGGCAACCCAGCCAGGTGTTGGGACAAGCTTACGCACGAGCAACCCCTAGAACCATTACAGCAATCCGTCAGTCCCTGATGTTGCTTGTGTGCAGCCCCGGAGAGGCAGCAAGATGAGCCAAACAGAGCCGGCCAGAGGGACAGAGCAAGAAGCCCTGGTGCGAGGTCTGGCCGAGAGGAACCGAGACCTGGAGGCGCATGTAGCTACCCTGACGGCGCGGCTGGAGGAGAGACGGGTTCAGGATGCACAGGTCAGAGCCACCCCGATAGGAAGGAAGGTTCAGGGGCTGGTACACAAGTTTGGTGGAAAGCCCCAAGACTACAATGCCTTCCGAACGGAAATTCAGTACGCTTTGGAATTGCAGAAAAATGACTTTGATGTTGGCGGGGAGAGGGTGGCTTACATTGTGGGACATCTGCAGGATGGGGCGCGTGAATGGATCAGGCCCCTAATGGCGACGCAGAATGATGCATTGAAAGATCTTAAGAAATTCTACCAAGGGATGGACGCGATGTTCTCCGGCGAGGTGGACCAAAGCGTGACGAGACGGGAGCTGATGGGGTGCAAGCAGGGAAGCCTGTCCGTCAGAAACTACTGGTCGCGTTTCGCGATGTTAGTCCACAAGCTCGGGTGGGATCTGGACTCTGAACCAATGCAAATGTTGTTTGAAGCGGGTTTGTCCCCCAAAGTGAAAGACGAGTTGTCCCGAGTGCCCCGCCCGTGGTCGATGGATGAACTCACAAAGACTGTGCTTGCAATCGGTGTACGCCAGGAAGCGCGGGCTCAAAAGAAGCGGGAGATAAGGGCGGAATGTTTCCATGACAACCGCATTCCAGAGATGCCGAGGGAGCCTTCCCAGGCGGCGGAGCTGATGGAAATTGAGGGAGCGCGCGTGTGTGAAGTTTCAAACGCTGGTGAAGGGCGGAAAAGGGAGGGGAAGGAGTGGAAAACTACCAAGAAGTGTTTCCTCTGTCTGCGACTGGGACATTTTGCAAAGGTCTGCCCTCAATGAAAGGCCTGGCAAGGCATGATGGGGGCTGCAGACCACGACGAGAAGGGGGAGGAGGGGCAGGTGCAGGGAAACGACAACGCCTGGCTGCCAACCAGCAGGGGCAGCAGCCAGGCCAGCAACCAATAGAAGTGCCCCAGCCTGACCCCCCCCCAAGGCAGCTATAGCCATAGAGGTGGTGCTAGAACTCCCAAACGGGCACCCCGTCAAAGTGAAGGGACTGCTAGATTCTGGCAGCTCGTGTGATTTCTTCAGCAGAGACTTTGCTCTGGAGCACCAACTCCACCTGTTGCCACTAGATTTTCCCTTGCAGGTGACCACCATCGATGGCAGGGAACTCCTGGGAGGGGAAGTGACACACCAGACACCGCCAATGAGAATGAGGGTCTCCAGGCACACGGAAACCATTGCCTTTCACGTGGCCACGCTGGCAGGACCCCCAATAATACTGGGAATGAGCTGGCTGGCAATGCATGACCCAGTGGTGTCATGGCATCAGCGGTTGGTCACCTTTGGGTCAGCTTACTGCTTAGAGCAGTGTCTGGGAGGGAAGGAACCAAGAATGACTGTGGCCAGGGTGGCTGGGTTGGCCCTGGGGCAAAAAGGGGAGGTGCCACCACAATATGCTGATTTGAAGGAGGTCTTCAGCGAGAGGGAGGCAGATAAGCTGCCCCCCCACAGGCCCTTTGACTGCCAAATCAACCTGCTTCCAGGGGCTCAGTTACCAGTGGGTAAGCTGTATGCCATGTCCGACCGGGAGATGCAGGAGCTGCGGCAGTTTATTGACAAGAACCTGAAGAGAGGTTTCATAAGGGAATCTAAGGCGATGGGGGGCAATCCAGTGTTCTTTGTGGACAAAAAGGAGACTAATCAGCACAGATTAGTTGTGGATTACCGGGCCCTAAACCTGGTATCAGAACCCGTGACTTTCCCAATGCCCAGGATTGACGATATTTTGACACGTGTGAGGCAGGGGAAGATTTTTATCAAGCTGGACCTCAGGGGAGCCTACAATCTGATTAGGATAAGGGAGGGGGACGAATGGAAAACGACCATGTTCACCCCCCTGGGGGCTTTTGAGTACTTAGTCATGCCATTTGGATTACAATCGGGCTCTGCCTGCTTTCAAGCCTTCATGCATCATGTGTTGGGGCCCCTGCTGTACAAGAATTGCATAGCCTTTTTGGACGACGTCTTAATCTATTCGGACAATGAAAAGCAACACGTCAGAGACATCAGGGAGGTGCTACAGAGATTGAAGAAGCATCAGTTGTGGGTCAAGCTGGAAAAATGCCAATTCCACGCCCGGGAGGTCGAGTTCCTGGGGTACAGGCTGTCAGACAAAGGACTAGCCATGGATCCGGGCAAGGTGAAGGCAGTGCTGGAATGGAAAGCCCCCCAAAACAGAAAGGACGTGCAAAGGTTCCTAGGCTTCAGCAACTTCTACAGGAAGTTCATAAAGAACTTCGCTCACTTGACGGCGCCCATAACGGATTGTCTTAGTAGCAAAAAGAAGTTCGCGTGGACAGAGGGTGCGCAGCAATCCTTTGAAAAACTGAAGAGGGCGTTCGCCTCGGAAGAGCAGCTCCTGCACGTGGATCCGGAGAAGCCCATGAGACTGGAGACGGATGTGTCCGACCACGCCATTGGAGCGGTCCTTTTGCAGCCCGGGGCCAAGCAGAACTGGAGGCCGTGTGCCTTTTTCTCTAGGAAGCTGAGCAAGTCAGAGCAAAACTACACAGTGTATGACTGAGAACTGCTTGCGATCTATGCGGCATTTCGGCAATGGAAACATCTGTTGATAGGGGCGCGGCACAAGTTCCAGGTCCGAACTGACCACAAGAACTTGGAATACTGGTGGACCGCGCGAGTGCTCAATCAGAGACAGATCAGGTGGTCCCAGGAGTTCGCCAAGTTTTCCTTCGAGATCCGATACATGCCGGGAGAGGAAAACGTAAGGGCAGACACTCTCTCCCGGAAACCGGAGTACATGGAAGGAGAGGGGCCACCAGAGACCAGGCACGTATTACCCGAGGACCGGTGGGTGTAGGGGGGGGGCGTTGGTTGGCAAACGAGAACTGGCAGGGCTCACCAGAGACGATGAGTTTGCTCAGACAAAAATTAGGGAGCTCAGGGACGGAAAGGAAGTCCATGGAGGGTTTGAGGAAAAGGAAGGGCTACTGTACTATAAGGGGGCGCTGTATGTACCGGGGGAGACTTTGAGGGGGAAGGTACTCAAGCAACTCCATGACAACCCAACAGCTGGGCACTTTGGACAGCACAAGACCATGCTACTTGTCACCAGGCAGTTCTGGTGGCCAAAGGTGAGGGAAGACGTACGAGAATATGTACGAGGGTGCGACCGATGCCAGAGGGCTAAGGGGGAAAGGGCCACCCCCGCGGGGTTACTGCAACCCTTACCCACACCGGGAAGGCCCTGGGAGGTGGTGTCCATTGATTTTATGACAGATCTGCCCAAGTCAAGGGGAAAGACAGCGGTCATGGTAGTAGTCGATCTACTGACTAAAATGTGCCATTTCGTAGCTTGCTCACATGCAGCAACGGCAGAGGAGACCGCCAGGCTGTTTGTGGATCACATTTTCAGACTGCATGGGGCTCCCTTGAGGGTAATCTCGGATCACGGGAAACAATTTACTTCCCGGTTCTTGCGGAAACTCATGAGCTTGCTACAGGTTGAGGTGAGCTTCTCGACGGCGAGGCACCCAGAAACCAACGGACAAGCCGAAAGAGCGAACGGCATACTCCAGCAATACCTACGCTGCTATGTCAGTGAGAGACTGAACGATTGGGTAGTGAAATTAGCTTTGGCTGAATTTGCGTACAATAACGCTGAACACGTGTCCACGGGAATGAGCCCTTTCATGGTGTCACCCCAGGGCATTCCCGGGGGAGGAAGGATGGAGTGTACCTGCGGCTGAGCAATTTGTGGAGGAAATGGAGGCCTTACACCACCAGCAACTAAGGCTGAACTTGGAGCGGGCCAAGGAAGTTTACAAGAGGCAGGCGGACAGGCACCATCAGGAGGGGGAGGCCATACGGGTGGGAGACCGGGTGTGGTTGTCATACCAAGGGTTGCCCCTAAAGGGAGGGTGCAAGAAGATGCAGCCGAGGCGGCTGGGGCCTTTTGAGGTAATACAGCAGGTGAACCCAGTGGCATTTAAACTCAAGTTGCCTGACAGCATGAAGATACATCCGGTGTTCCATAGGTCCCTACTTTCACCTTACAGGAAGGGGCGGGAATTCCCGGGACGGGAGGGAGGGGTTACCACCCACCCGCGGGTAGAGGAGAGGGAACACTGTAACGAAGCCACGGAAATACTCGATTCAAGGTGGCGAGGTCGCCAGGTAGAGTACTCGGTAGCCTGGGAGGGGGAACCTAGGTCGGAAAACACTTGGGTCCCTGCTGAATCAATCACTGACGGGTATCTGGTGGAAGAATTCCACAGTTTGTTCCCGGATAAGCCCAAACCATTAGTGAGATTCTGGGAGGAGGAATTTGGACCCATGGATGACGAAGGGGATTTTGTGGGTTTTCCTGCCTCCGAAGAGGAGGGAGAGGAGGTGTCCAAGGGAGAAGAATCAGACTGGGAGGTTCAACCAGCGGGAAGAGATCCGAGCGGATGGGAGGCTGGTTTTGAATCCTCAGAAGATGATGCCAGCTCTTTCAGGGGATTCCCCGCATCGTCGGCCGAGGAGAGGGAGGAGGTTGTGCCGGAAAATCGCGCCCGGGGTGGGAGGGGTCCTGAGGAGGAGGTGGATGTCAGGGAACTGCCATCAGGGTCCGAGGGAAAGAGCAAGCTCCAAAGGGATCCCAGAGAGCGTCCCGGGAGTGGGAGAGGCAGCCCATCTTCTGGGGAAGGGAATCAGCGTAGCTCCAGTGGAGAAGGGGGGCAGATGGGGGAATCGGCGAGGCGGTCCCATGACTCCTTGCCGGGGACCAGCGGGGAGAGGAAGAGTCCTCCGCTGCCTACGCCCTCCTTGCGCAGAAGGCTTCCGCGCAGGGAGAGTAGGAGGAGATTGGGCGTCAAAGAGCTTCTTTGCTGGAAGAAGTTTAAGAAACGCCCACTGACAGATTCTGCCAGCGATTGAGACAGCCACGGGTGAGTGGCTGCTCGGACAGGAAAGGTTCACTCAGGCAACCCAGCCAGGTGTTGGGACAAGCTTACGCACGAGCAACCCCTAGAACCATTACAACTCCCAAGGCATTCGGGAGCAGAGGTACAACGGTATCCAGAATAGTGGTTTGCATGACCAACTAAGGAAGATAATAACGCAATAAAATTCAAAACAGCAACGATCAATTGCACATTTATTCCAAATCCAGTTAAAACTATTTAGTTCAATTAAATCAGTAAAATCGATGAGCTTGATCGAGTGATACCAGTTTTTCAAATTCTGATAGTTATACCCCCAATGCCCCTCTTGCCTCCTAGCACCCTCTGGTTAATCCCACAGCCTGTGCCCACTCTGGGAACCCCTGTTCTAAGCAGTGAAAAATTATGGGGCGACAATACAGAAAGAAAGTGCTTTTTTAAAAAGCCAGTCCTTTAAAAAAAAAAATGTTTAGGGGTACTCTCATTTTCCTAGGCATATTGAAATACTGCCCCGCAATGAGGCCAAACGTAGATTCACAAGATGTTTAGGGGTATGCGTATGCCCCTCGCGTCCCCTCAGGAAAAAAAGCACTGGGTAGGACAATACGCAGGCCACATCTGGGTGATCTTTCCTCCTGACGGAGTTCAAGCCACCTTAATCCCTCACTCCTCCCCTTTGGGACTTTATTCCTTGATTACACAAATGCAGAGTTCCCCGTTACTCTCCAAATTCACACTGCTATGCCGTTGTGATGGTGACACACCTTGGCTGTATAAATTTCTTTCCCTAAGCAACCTCTATAAATGATATGATTGCTTGCATTTGCATTGTGTGAGAGAGATAAAGTTCAGCCTTTCTCCAGCAAGGAAATGAAACAACTTACCTGTTTCTCCTAGGTGCACTGAGAAGTCTTCTCCAAGGGAGAAGAATCATTACCTGGATGTCCCTGCTGAGCATCTATGCCGAAAAGGTAACCAGAGCATCTTGATTTGTTTGGGCCTCTTACAAAAGCAGGGTTTGTGAAATGAAGCAACTGACTGGTCCATGGAGTGTCTATTTACCAGGAACTGGTAAGCCTGGCAGACCGGAATCCTAGGATAGTTAGGAAGCAGAAGCTCATTCCAGGCACAGCCCCTGGAGGGAACTTTTCAGGTCACAGAATAACAGTTCAGTGAATTCTCCAGAGTGTTTCTCTCCAGTTTTATACAAATGAACGGTGAGGGATGGATGGGAATGGCAAGAAAAGCAGGTAAGGGCAGTGGTGAGTTTATGCTCTCGGGCCCTTTTGGCAGGCCCTATTCATTCACCTTAATAAACCTGACTATGTCTGAAAATACAATGGATTTAAAAGCTGGTTTGGCCTCATTGAGGGGCCGTGTTTAAATATGAGTAAGAAAATGAGAGTACCCCTAAACATTGAATAGATAGATAGATAGATAGATAGATAGATAGATAGATAGATAGATAGATAGACAGATAGTCTCCAGAACCAGACTCTGGGACAGACTACAGGGTACCAATATAGATAGAAAGCTTCTGCTCTTAATTCAGGCACTCCACACAAACACGGCTCTTAGAGTCAGGTGTAGCCGCCTAGGACACCTAACAGACCCCATTAAAACCTTCAAAGGAGTCAGGCAAGGGTGCCTATTGGCCCCTCTACTATTCAATTTCTATTTAAATAATTTAGTATCTGCACCCAATGACTCAGAACTCCACCCTCCGAAGCTCGCAAATCAGCATATTTCGGTCCTGCTATATGCCAATGAGGCAGTAATTCTATCTAGAACCCCCATTGGACTCAAAAGAGCGCTAAGGAAGCTCGCAGCATACTGTGAAACTGAATGTCTCAAAATCAACTATCAAAAGACCAAGATACTTGCTTTTGGGGCAAAACCAAAGCTTAGAAGCTGGGAACTCTAAGGCCATAAATTAGAACAAGTCACAAATTATAAGTATCTAGGAATGGTGGTACAGGCCTCAGGAACCAACAAACTTCACATAAACTCCATCGGGAACTCAGCAGGAAAAACCGCAAACTGTATCCTTAAATTTTTCAGAGCACAAGGGGGCTCCGTCATCCCCGCGGCTCTAAAATTATACAAGGCCAAAACTTTGGCACAGCTCCTTTATGGATCCTTTCTGGGCCCGCCTTCCTCTGCTTTCTCCCCACTTGAGAGAGTGCAATCCAAACTTCTTAGAGCTCTCCTACAAGTCCCCAGATGTGTTTCAAACGCATGGGTTAGACTCGAAACGGGGATGATGAGAGTGGAGGCTTATATCTGCCTAACATCAATCTACAAATGGCTGACATTGAATCTGCTCCCCCGAGGGATAGCCCCATTGATCCTCTGCGATCAATTCCAGTCAGGCTGGCAGACTGCAGACCTGAACACCCTTCAGAAACTGGGTTTTGCCCCTCAAGCCCTTCTGAGCCTGGGGTTGGGCCAGGCAAAAGCCACGGTCAGGCAAAGAATCTTAGACACCGAGAGACAACAGGACTGCGCAAGGTGCCCCGACTATAAAATTTGAGAAATCGAGAGATATATAGCTGCACCGGCAGCATATCTCTTCTTTCTCGTATCTAAAAATGCAAGAAGAGCCTTTACACTCGCCAGAAGCTCGGCTCTGCCCTCGCAGGTCCTGGAAGGAGCCTTTAAGAAGTCCCATATGCTCAGAGTCTTTGCGCCTGCCCATTGGGAGAGATAGGAAGCCCAGAGCACTTGTTCTTTAGATGTCTCTTTTATGAAGAGGCACGTAGTAAGACCATTGATCCCCTGCTGGTGAGGCTCGCCAACCTCCCGGAAAAGCAAAAACTTGACCTTTTCCTGTTAGGCAAAGATCAGAAGACGACCTGGATGGTCGCCAGATTCTGTGTACAGATCTGTAGGCACAGACCATCTCCCAACTCAAACTAGTTTGTTATGAAAATCCCCAAACTCGGTTCCATGGGTGACTCTGGGTCAACTCCCTGCGATAGTTTATTGTTGTACATTGTTTTTAAATTTATTGTTGTACATTTTTAATTCTCTGTTTTTCTTCTGTGACTGTACCCCCAAGTGCGTTTTATGAGTTGGTCTCCAACCGTAATAAATTAGATAGATAGATAGATAGATAGATAGATAGATAGATAGATAGATAGATAGATAGAAAGAAAACATGGACATGGGTACCTAAAGGAAGTCAGTGTGAGCAAGTGAAATGTTGAGGACTAGTAACTTGTGGCAGAGGCAGATCTAGGGCAGTGCAGCCAGTTCTGCCAAACTGGGCATCAAGCCAAGGGGGGGCACTGCAGGGTGTCGCAACTATGATGTAGGGAATTGAGCAGAGCAGGTGGTGAGGCAGGGAGCTGCTGGATTTTGACCTTGCGCAGAGCGCCTCTGAAATCTGAAAGATCAAAGTTCCCCCCACCTCACTTGTGGGCTGATTTGCAAAGCTACAATAGGCCCCACTGCATTTTCAGGACAGTGGCCTTTTTTTAACCTATAACCACAATAATCAAGAATTATTGTTCCAGTTGCTAGAACTGAGCTGAGGGGGTCTCCTTGTACCTCTTTCCTAAAGCAAAGACATGAAGGATCTCGCTCCATGAGAACCTACCCGGACCCTGAAATAAACATCAGAGGCCCTTCTTTGTGTGCCTCCCCCACGAGAGGGCCAAAGGGTGGCAACACAACAGCGGCGTAGCGTGAGTTGTCAGCACCCGGGGCAACACAAGTAATTTGCGCCCCCTAACCCGGGGCAAGGCACGTAATTTGCGCCCCCCCTAACCTGCGAGTTGCCGCTGGCGCTGCTGCCCAAACGACGCCGCTTGCCCGGAGGAGGAGGGGGGCAGAGAGGCGAGGAAAATGCAACGGCCCAGCAGCAGCAGCAGCAGCGGCGGAGGCGGGGCTGTGAGGAGGGGTTGCCTGGCGCGTCCTCCGCGGTGAGCGCTGAGAGCCGCTGCCTGCCGGGCGCCTTCAGCCGGGCGCCGCGAGACATGCGGCTCTGCTACAGCCTGCGCCCAAGGCTCTTCGGCGACTCCGGAGGCAGCGAGCGCCCCCCCCCCAGATGTTGCGCCCGGTGCGGCTTGCACCCCTTGCACCCCCCACGCTACGCCACTGCAACACAAGAACGGGCCTTATCTGCAGTGGCTCCCTGTTTGTGGAATGCTTGCCTGGCACCTTCATCATACACCTTTAGGCACCAGGCCAAAAAGGGAAATAGATTCAGGAGCAGTTGAGACGAATAAGGAGTACCCAGTTCCCTTTTTCTCTCTAAGCCTGACATTGTTTAAAGAAAATGTGGGGTGCATTTTACAGGCACTTACAAGAGTGATCTTGCTGAACTCAGTGGGGCTACTCAGTGAGTAAAACTGCTCAGGGTTGCACAGCTGGTCAATTAAATGTATGTGTTTTAGCTGATTGACCACTTAATTTCTTAAATTTGGCAAAAACTTGCCCCTGGGTAAAAAGTATTCTGAAAGATGCTTAAGCTTTCCTTTTTCTTGGGTACACAGGTGTACACCTGTAAACAGGTGCCCTATTGTGTTAGAGCATGTGCAAGACAGGAGCATGGTCTTGTGTGACCCACATTGTTCCCCATTGGGACCTTCAATGTGAACAGAAGAAGTTGCCTCCTATCCGGAGAGGACACTTGAAGGCACAGTGGAACCTTGGGTCTCAAATGGCTCAGTTGACGAACAAATCGGAACCCGAACGCCGCAAACCCAGAAGTTAAATGCTTTGGTTTGCAAACTTTTTTCGAAAGCCGAATGCCCGATGTGGCTGTCGGCTATTGTTTCCAGGGCGCCGGCGCCAATTGGAAGCCGCACCTTGGTTTTAGAACGTTTCGGAAGTCGAATGGACTTCCGGAACGGATTACATTCGAGAACCAATGTACCACTGTACTATCAAATTCCAAATCCACATGGGAAAAAACCCTCAGCATTCTAGCAGATTCCTTACAGGACTATAATTCCACACTGTATATATCACAATAAGAGACAGCATGCCTTCAACACATGGGCATCCCATCAGATTGTTTCTGGGACAGAGTTGATCCTTGTTCTCCTTTCCTCTTGAAAGGCTACAAAATGGTTATCCTTGGGATGAGACAATATGTACATTAAAACATATACTGCAATGCCCACCATCCCTGACCATTAGCCATGCTGGCAGAGACCATCTGTATGGCCACAGATTGCCCGTCCCTGGTATTTTATTTTTATGGGTTTTCCACACACATCTGCTCAGCTTCTGTGAGAACAGGATGCTTGAATAGTTGGGCCATTGGCCTGATCCAGCAGGCTCTTTTTATGTTCTTACGTTAGAGGTATGCTGCCTTTGTGCACGGCTGTTCCGCTTACCTCTCATGTTCAAGCCATCATAAACGAGTGAGTGCCTGAGCATGCGCAGAGTGCCACCCTCCCTCAGTGGTGAAATAAATAATCACTACTTTTACTTGAAGCCCTGATAGCCATCGCACCCAGCAGCTCTGGTATGTTTCGTGCACACAATAGAGCACCCTTGATGGATCAAGACCGATGAGACAATGCCACGTTGTGTTTCTGTTCCGTAGAAGTTGCTTCAACTTTCGTGCACGCAATTTCTGCTTTTGATGGAGACCTTGGCATTATGATAAGAGAAACAGGAACAGCACTTACGGCGCCCAAACAAAAGTGAAAGCAGAACAAGTTTGGACAAAACAGCACAGCAGTGTGTCAAAGTTCCCTGGAGTCCCAATTGCACATTTCCTCCCCTGCCAGGTAGATTTCTTCTTTTTTTTAAAGAAATAAATTTTTATTAATTTTCCAAACACATAATAAAAACAAACTATAAATAAGACAATAACAATAACATACAAACAAATAAACACGTATAATTTCTTAGCCTTATTTTCATACACCTTGCTTCCCGGACTTCCCCATACCTTCCCTTTTCTGCATCCTTGTTTCACATTTCTTCAGCAACTTCTTAAATCTAATTTAAACCAATCACTTTCATTAGATTTTTTTTCTTTAACTTATTGGTTTCAGCTGCAATTCTCTATTTCTTTGTTCCTTAACATCTTAACACTCCTCAATTTTACAACAGTTTTTAAGATATGTTTTAAATTTCTTCCAATCTTCTTCCACTGTCTCTTTCCCCTGGTCACGGATTCTGCCGGTCATCTCTGCCAGACCCATGTAGTCGATCACCTTCGTCTGCCATTCTTCCAGAGTGGGTAGTTCTTGTGTCTTCCAATACTTTGCCAGAAGAATTCTCGCTGCTGTAGTAGCGTACATAAAAAACGTCCTATCCTTCCTTGGCACCAATTGGCCGACCATGCCCAAGAGGAAAGCCTCAGGTTTTTTAGAAAAAGTCCACTTAAGGACTTTCTTGATTTCATTATAGATCATTTCCCAAAAGGCTTTGATCTTCGGGCAGGTCCACCAAAGGTGATAAAAAGTACCTTCAGTCTCATTACATTTCCAACATTTATTATTGGGCGAATGGTAAATTTTTGCAAGCTTGACTGGGGTCATGTACCACCTGTAGGTCATTTTCATTATGTTTTCTCTTAAGGCGTTACATGCCAGGTAGATTTCGGCAGTTCATAGTCTATGTTTTATGTGGATCTGCCCACATATAATTAATGGAAAGGTCCATCTCCTGTTCCCATTGCCGATTGATATAAGAGGTGTGCTCAGTTTGTTTTTAGGGCGTCCTTCTTTTTGCAGGGAATGGGGTGTAGTATTTTTTGGTATTAATTCCTATACTATTTTCATCATCATCATCATCATCATCATCATCATCATCATTTATTACTTATACCCCGTCCATCTGGCTGGGTTTCCCCAGCCACTCTGGGAGGCTTCCAACAAAATATTCTGGGGAATTCAAGCAAAGAACGAAGCGTCAAAACAGAGCTTTGTGGCTTGAGTATGACTTGATCTCAGTCCAGACAGATCAACCATATGTGGCCAGTTTACAAGCCCCCCTACCCCTGGTACCCTTTCTCCCTGCATTGCTGCTCCAGAACTTTTCACTGCTTAGAAATGTAGGACACAATACTGGATTGTCGCAGGGGTTGGATTCCTATTGGATCGGTTAGTCTAGGCTTAGCAGAGTGAGCAGGGCAGGCAGCCCCTAGTGCCGTATTTACATGTAAGCTAAACACGCTATAGTTTAGGGCTATAGTGCTCGGTCCCGGCTCCTGCCAAGCTAGCAGTTCGAAAGCACGTCAAAGTGCAAGTAGATAAATAGGTACCGCTCCGGCGGGAAGGTAAACGGCATTTCCGTGCGCTGCTCTGGTTCGCCAGAAGCGGCTTAGTCATGCTGGCCACATGACCCGGAAAAACTGTCTGCGGACAAATGCCGGCTCCCTCGGCCTATAGAGCGTGATGAGTGCACAACCACAGAGTTGTCCGCGACTGGACCTAACGGTCAGGGGTCCCTTTACCTTTTAGCCATCACAAATAATACTGCTTTCTCTCAAAGTTGACACCTTTCACGAAAACTGATAAGTTACCTGTTGTAGGGAATCATTTCTCCTCTTTTCTTAATCCAAACCCACACTTTTAAGCCACTTACTTAAGCAAACTTAGACAAATTCTTTTCGAAGAATAACAAGGGTTGAGAGGAGGACTAGATGTTACCTGGTTTTCAAAATCGTGATAGAGCACCAGCTAAATTTTGAGGCACTAGCTGGCTTCACAGTTTTTCCCGCATGGTGATTTTTGCATAGAGCACACACACATACTTTAAGGCTGGGCAATGTATCAATACATTTGGGGTGAGGAAATAAGTTTGAAGTCCACAGCGTGGTAACAGTGCCATAATATTAATCACAATGTGTGCGCGTGCCGTGTAAAAAACCATTATGTGGGAAAAACCGTGAAGCCAGTCATCGCTTCTCTCATGGTTCCTTCTGTCCCTGTTGCTCTGCACTAGAAAATAACAGTTGTAAGTGTGTTAAAGCTAAGTAAAAATGTATCTGTTTTAGACCCCTAAGTAGCAGCAGTTTTCAGGACCTTACCCCCTTCACCTCTACATAGAGAACCCCTAGATATGCCTCTGCGCGTAAGATGTGATTATGCTGTAGGTACAGTCGTACCTCGGAAGTCGAACGGAATCTGTTCTGGAAGTCCGTTCGTCTTCCAAAATGTTTGGGAACCAAGGCGTGGCTTCCAATCGGAAGCCTCGTAGGCCGCGTTGGACGTTCAGGTTCCAAATAACGTTCGCAAACCGGAACACTCACTTCCGGGCTTGCAGCTTTTGGGAGCCAAAACGTTCGACTTGCAAGGCGTTCGGGAGCCAAGATACGACTGTAAATTTATTAGATTGCCACATATTAAACAACTGAATCAAGCAAGAGGAACAAACCACAAGGACACATTTGGCGAAGAACAGTGAAACTTTATTGCATTTACAAACACACTGGGAAATCAAAGGCAAGCCCCAAAAGCTTGCACCAATTTATGGATTGTACTCTTTTTATTTACTGTTTGCTATATATAAAAAACATCTGCTGCTACTTTAAGTGAATGGATAGGACCACATTAGGGTGTCTCAAGAATATGGTGGATAAAATGCTAATGATTTGTGTTGCTGTACTGTAAAGGATGGGGGGCGGGATCCAACACATTTTTATATGAACAAGTTTATGCCTAAACATTAATTGTACCCTTTCATTATCTGCTTTTCAAAATCAATCTAGGGTTTCCCACTTTACTCATTTTTTGATACGGCCTTTAAAAAGAAATCCTGGAACACCTCCCCGATTTCTTTGTTATACTGTAAATTTGTAAATAGCTACTGCAATCGATTTTAGCTCATTGAAACAAGTATCATGTTATATATATTATATATGTTTTCCATTTTTAAAAACTTTGTGTCAAGCTAAAAACCCTGTGCATCAAAACCGTGGTCAGTTTAGCAGTGATACCCGAGACAAGTGACTGTCCTTGAAGGATATCAAATTACACAGTAGGCGGGTTCCATTCAAGCTGCAGCAGGTGCAGAAGTCTGCTTCAGAAGCTGCCATTTGGGATCATCTGGGAAGTGCTAATAATCAGAACAGGGTGGTTGAGGAAGTAAATCACATGGTACCTGAAAAAGAGAGGTCAATAGTGCAGTATTTAGCAACACTATCTAAATCAGCAATAGGGGCAAACAAAGGTATCTAAGGTAGAGCATGGAATACTTCCAGACCCAGTTCAGATGTCAAGTGAAACCATGGTTTAGTATGCTGGGAATGAGCCAAAGCAAGCCTTGGGCTCACACATTCCCCCCCTCCTCCCTCTACACAAGCGGTGAAGAGTTTGGAAACTACATCCTCGTTAGGCTTAACCACAGCTTGTTGCCTCACCCAAATCTGATGAACTATGCTTATTGTTAACCCTGGTTGATTGGTTTGATAAGCCATCTTTAAACCACGGCTCATCCAGCTAGCTTGTTTAAACTCTTAATCTCAGGGTCGTGGGTTGGAGCCTCACACGGGGCAAAAATAATAATCCTGCATTGCTGGGGGTCAGGCAAAATGACACTTGTGGTCCCTTCCAACTCTATAATAACTCTATAACTTTATAACGTTAACCACAGCTGAGAGTCTGGGGTGGTGTGCTAAACCAGCCTTCGCCAATCTGATTTCCTCCAGATGTTGCTGAATTCTTATGTCCCATCAACCACATGATAGTCAGGGATGATGGGACATCATCATCATCATCATCATCATCATCATAATTTATTACTTATACCCCGACCGACCGCCCAACCAGGTCTCCCCAGCCACTCTGGACGGCTTCCAACAGGAGCTTAAAAATACATTAAAACATCAGTCATTAAAAAACTTCCCTAAACATCAGATAGTTGTTTATTCCTTTGACATCTGATGGGAAGGCATTCCACAGGACGGGAGCCACTACCGAGAAGGCCCTCTGCCTGGTTCCCTGTAACTTGGCATCTCGCAGTGAGGGAACCGCCAAAAGGTCCTCGGCGCTGGACCTCGGTGTCCGGGCAGAACGATGGGGGTGGAGACTCTCCTTCAGGTCTACTGGACCGAGGCCGTTTAGGTGGCTTTCAAGGTCAGCACCAACACTTTGAATTGTGCTCGGAAATGGACTGGGAGCCAATGTAGGTCTTTCAAGTTCTGTGGTCTGGGCGGCCGCTCCCAGTCACCAGTCTAGCTGCCGCATTCTGGATAAGTTGTAGTGCAGGACCTCTGAAAGGGCCTCTGGTTCTCCATCCCTGTTATATACACTGCAGTAACAGCTTGTACATGAGGCTGATTGTGGATGTAACTGTGATATCAAAGGGAACAAGACAGATGCTTCTAATTGACTTTACCCATTTTCAGTGGTTGATGTTCTTATGACTGCGACGGTCAGTCCTTCTGCATTTAAGTCAGATCATGCCGATGCTCCAGTGTCACCGTCTGTTTCAGAAGCTGCCACTTGGGGTCCTCAGGGAAGTGCTTCTTAATAAACAGAGCGGGGCGAGTAAGGAAGTAAAACTCATCGTACCTGCAAAAGGAGAAGGCGCAATAGTCTAGTATTTCATAATAATGCCTAAATCAGCACCAGGGCCAGACAGGCAAACAGAGTGGTGATCCAGAGCAGCTGGAGGGCATCTGGTTGAGGAAGCTGCTGTGTTGCAACAATCCAGCCTCCAGAATCCCCAGATTTTACACATGTAGCCCAGAATAAGCACAACACTCCAGAACTGTTCAAAGAGGATGAATAGATGGTATCTATCCCTGCCATCAGGACACTCCATGCCCATGGCATAATAATAATAATAATAATAATAATAATAATAATAATAATAATAATAATAATAATGATGAAATATTACTTATACCCCCGCCCATCTGGCCGGGCCTCCACAGCCACTCTGCACGGAATAACACTTCAAACATGAAAAACTTCCCTAAACAGGGCTGCCTTCAGATGTCTTCTAAAAGTCAGATAGTTATTGTATTTCCTTGACATCTGATGGGAGGGCGTTCCACAGGGCGGGCGCCACTACTGAGAAGGCCTGGTTCCCTGTAACCTCACTTCTCACAGTGAGGGAACTGCCAGAAGGCCCTCAGAGCTGGACCTCAGGCTGAAGGATGGGGGTGGAGACACTCCTTCAGGTATACTGGGCCGAGGCCATTTAGGGCTTTAGAGGTCAGCACCAACACTTTGAATTGTGCTTGGAAATGTACTGGGAGCCAATGTAGGTCTTTCAGGGCCGGTGTTATATGGTCTTGGCGGCCGCTCCCAGTCACCAACCTAGCTGCAGCATTCTTATTGCACTTGCTTACATTAATCAGCCCTGCGACCATCAAATTGCAAACTCTGACAAGTGGTTCAAGCAAAACAAAACCACCTGAAAGCAAATGAAGTTAACTGTGAGAGCCAGTGTGGTGTAGTGGTTAAGAGCGGTGGACTTGTAATCTGGGGAACCGGGTTCGCTTCCATGCTCCTCCACCTGCAGCTGCTGGGTGACCTTGGGCTAGTCACACTTCTCTGAAGTCTCTCAGCCCCACTCACCTCACAGAGTGTTTGTTGTGGGGGAGGAAGGGAAAGGAGATTGTTGGCCGCTTTGAGACTCCTTAGGGTAGTGAGAAAGCGGGATATCAAATCCAAACTCTTCTTCTTCTGCTATCCCCTCAGTGTGTCCCACGCTCTGCCTGGTCTGCCTAACAGCGTACCTGAAAGTGAACTTGCTAAAAGCAGTATTCACAGAGCCACTTCCCCAGGTGCAGTCTAAGAGATGCCACCTTCCATCAATGCGGACAGCATTCCAGGCATGGTCGCTCTTCCCCTTTACGCTGCAGCTGCCTATCAAATACTGGCACTGTATCCCTGCAATACTGAGAGGGGAAGGAAGGTATTCAGGAACAGTGTTGCTACCAAGAGGACAAGTGGTTGCTTTCACCGCTTTGATAGGCTGGATTGGCCGTCCTTCATTTTGCTGGATCAGAGAAAACAGCAATCAGGTTCTCCACAGATTCTCATTTGCTCCAATTTGGCAGGAAAACACAAGTTTTCCTGGGATGAAACAACAACAACAACATTTGGACACGGACCTGGAAAGCCAGGAACTGTGCCTATAAAGCACAGAGCAAAGCTAAGTATGGATGAGGAACTAAGTCACACAGGGAAGAGACCCATTAAATTCAAGTAATTTTTAAGTCTATGGATTCCAGTGGACCTACTCAATTCAATGCAGCCCTATATATGCAAGTTTGCTTCAGGATCATTCACAGTGTGGGCATTCCTCCACTTACATGGTGGGTCATGTTCCGGAACCCCATGCACATAAGCAAAAATTGTGTAAGTAGGGTAAAGGTAAAGGACCCCTGAAAGTTAAGTCCAGTCACAGAAAACTCTGGGGTTGCGGCACTCATCTCACTTTACAGGCCGAGGGAGCCGGCGTTTGTCCGCAGACAGTTTTTCCGGGTCATGTGGCCAGCCTGACGCAACAGAACACCGAAACCAGAGCAGCGTGCGGAAACGCCGTTTACCTTCCCGCCCGAGCGGTACCTATTTATCTACTTGCACTTTTTGGCATGTTTTCGAACTGCTAGGTTGGCAGGAGCTGGGACCGAGCAACGGGAGCTCACCCCGTCATGGGGATTTGAACCGCCGACCTTCTGATCGGCAAGCCCAAGAGGCTCAGTGGTTTAGACCACAGCGCCACCCGTGTCCCTGTGTAAGTAGGGAGCACACACTAAAAAAAGCTCATTTTTTCCTGCTCTCCAGCTCTCTCTCCCCACAACACTCTTTTCAACTAGAGGTGAAGCTCTGGAGCTGGCTGGAGGACCTGTGGAAAAGCAACAGCAGCTGCCATGCTGTGACGTGTGTCAGCTACTAGGTGGGGAGGCTGAGCAGCCTAAACAAAGCCCCACTGTGCCTCCGTTCTCTTTGGGGCTTCCTCCGCTCCCACTGAAGTCCTCTTTGGGTTCTGGGGAGGGTCTCCTCATGAGCCATGAGGACTCTCCAGCTCTCTCCCGCCATTTTCTGCTTAGAATCTATTGATTTACTTATTTCCGAGGGCTGTCACGTGCGAGTTGATCACGCCTAAGCATGGAGATAGCTGCCTAGGGTAAGGGGTGGGGAACCTGTGGCTCTCCAGATCTCCTATCGCTACAGCCAAGTAACAACCACTTGCCACGATGGCTGGAGCCAACAGAAGTTACCTGCACATTTCTTGAAAGAGTCGAGCATATCCACCGCAAATAGCCTTTCCTGACTGAAGGACATCAGCTGGTTTAAATGACACCTTGTCCAGGTTATAGCAGCCTTCCACATCATATTCTGTAGAAATAAAGACAATGAGCACCCATTCTGATTTGCTTGTGGGGTGGCAACACTTTGCAACACTTTCCATCGTGTTTCTCGATATCTTTCCTGGTTGCCAAAATCTGATTGGGGGGTGGGGTGGCTTGTCTTGCAAGAGCTCCAAATGAACTTTTGATTGCACAACATGAATTTGCCCATATGTGTTTGAATCGCACCTCGAAAGAGAAAGTCTGGAAGCACTCGTAAATCTGCTTTGTGTAGACCCAGGGTCTTGTTGCCAAATAAAAATGCACACTGGTGCAAGGGTTAGGAGTCGGGAGACACCTCCTCTCCTCCCGTGCTGCGACCTTTACTTTATTTTGACAAGGTAATAAGAATAAATAAATAAGAATAAAAATGTGCACCCCACCAGCGAGACCATTCCATTGTAACTATCCAACCTCCCAAAATTTCAACACCTCTAGCGATGGTTTGACCCCTTTCCGTTGTAACAGTACAAATTCTACAGACACCCTCCATATCTCCTCAAAATCATTCCTCCTGCATATTCCCCGTCTTACCTTAATGGCACATGTTCATTTATCATTAATAGCTATATCTCCCACACCTCTTCATACCATTTTTCCATTTTATATTCTGCTTGCCCTTCCACTTGCTAGCTATCATAATTCGTGCAGCTTTCAATAAATTTGTGAGCGAGTCCTTCATAGCCTGCAAACCTTCAACCCCATCGTAAATTGATAATAATGCTACCGCGGCACTTTCAGTGAGCTTTAACCCAGTGATTTCTGTTATCAGTGAGCACCTCCTGATCCCTTCTGAGATTCATGGCTGAACAGAGATCCCAGTCAAGTTCTGTGTGAGCCAAACACCAAATCACTGATCCACACAGGTTACAATCCAGAATCCTTTGTGCAAATGGAGCTGACATGACTGGCTATGAAATGGTGAAAATGCCCGAGACAGCTGCAAAGAAGCCATGCTCGGAGTAGACCCACTAAATTTAATGTCCATGAGTTACTTACATCCTTTGATTTCAGCCGGTCTACTCTGAATATAACTTGCTTTGATATGACCTTACGTATCCATCTTCCTTGGCTGGCAATCACTGGACTGGGTGTCTGCTAAAGAACTCTGCTACAGAGCTGGATTCATGGGCGCAGGGCAGTGACAAAGGCTGATCTTTTAATACCGGAAGTTGTCAGAGGCAAGGGGACTCAAGTATGCAGAAAGGTGGTACCCCCACCTACCTATATGGTGGCAGATCCACATCCAAATGGCTCACACTTTCTCCAGGTCACTGTGGGCTTTTTGGAGCAAGACACTCACCAGGTTTTTCACGCTATTCCTGACATTCACCTGTTTCACAGAAGGTAAATAGACTTGGAAGCAGTTAATATGGACGAGGGGGTACCAGTTCCTTTCTTCTACCTAAGTCCACTTGTTTAAAGAAATTTTAGGGTGCAATCCTGCGTGCACTTACAAGAGTGTCCCTTGCTGAATTCACTGCGATTGCACAGTTAGTCGATTAAGTGTATGTGTTTTACTTGATTGATCAAAGAATTTATTATACTTGTCAAAAATGTACCCTTGGGGGGGAAGTTGTTCTGAAGGGAGACGCATGATTAACCTTTCCTTTTTCCAGGGTTCACAGGCATGTTATTTCTACAATCTTCAGCTGAAACCCAAATCCTCTTTGCTACTGTCTCCCCACAAGTGCAGAGTTCCCCCATTGCTACTGGCAGAGGAACGGGGGGGGGGAGCGCACTGCCCCCGGCACCATCGGGGAGGGGGTACCATTGCGGCTGCACCCGCGGCTGCACCCGCGCCCCCCGACCGTGCCGCACGCCACGCCCTCAGGGTGCATGTCACGCTCCCACAGGCGATGTGCCACGCCCCCAGGACACACGCCAGCCACGCCAGAGCTTCGCCACTGCCCATTGCACCTTTGGGTGGGTGGAAGTACAACTGGGGGGGCATTATGGGGGCAGGGAGGGACCAAGGCAACCCTGGATCCTGAGCCGGCCCTACTGTTGTCACTTGACAGCACTGGGGGAAACCCAGGGCTGATTACTGCACCAGTATATTAATTTTATGCCAGTTTAATTCTGGCGAGGCCCCCCAGAGATTCCTGGGAGTTGTGGTTTGGCAAGGGCACTGAGAATTTTCTGTTAATGACTGCTAGCCTTGTTCACAGAAGTACAGTACTCGGAGTTCCCTGAGGAGAGGAAATAACTACCAAATCAATTTCAGTCTGTAGTATAAATACGATCGAAAGTGAATTGTGAAAGAGAGAGGAGTCGTTCAAACCCTTTCATATTGCCTATGATTGCTAGCTCTCCTCCGAACTGACTTTGGAGCTGTCTCCTGAATTTTTAAAGCAAAGCAATGCTGCAAAATAACTAAATATGGGTGTATATACATGCATTTAATTCACGCACGCACACAGAGAGAAAGAGAATCCTGTGGTTTGTTAAGGGTTCTAGGTGCTCCACCGTGTTAGTTTTCTGGAAAACAGGAGCAGGGTCTTGTGACTCATGATGTTCCCAGTTCGGACCTTCCATCTGAACAGAAGTAATTGCCTCCTATCAGGAGAGGGCACTTGAAAGCACTCTCAAATTCCAAATGCACCTTAAAAACCTCAGCATCCTAGCAAATTCCTTGCTGCATATATCACAATAAGAGACAGCATACCTTCTGTGCATAGGCATCCAGTTCCTTAAACTTTGCCAAGTCTATTTGTATTGATTTCTGATTGGATTTATCCCATGGATAATCTAGGAACAAAAATGGAAAAGTCATTCTTGAAACAGTGGGGAAAGGGAGGGGGAGCAAAGGATGACCTATGATGTGATTTAAAGGGTTGGAATACAGGGAACCAATAGGGAATAGAGATAGGGAGCCTTTTCTGCTTCTCCCCAAGGGAAATACAGCAGCAGGGAGTAGACCAACGTTGCTCTGCTTAAAAGGACACAGACAGAAGGAAGGAGAGGGAGAATGCTGAACCAGGTAGGATTTTGATCTGATCTTGCAAGACCATTTTGAGTACAGTACACAAGGCGTATGGCATGGTTTGCACTTCCCACTGGAAGAGCCGGTACCTCCTTAGAGAAGCCCTCTTTGCACCAAACATCTGGCTTTGATAGGAATCCCTTAACCCCGGCTGCAAATTTCACTGCATCCGCCTGCAATATGCATTCAACAGAACGCCAACTGCCAGCTCATTTCAGGAACTATAATGGTAGCATAACAAGAACACAAACAGGGCTGCTTGAGGTGAGGGAGAAAATGTACCCACCCACCCACATGCCACATATTGTAGCTCCAGCCTTAGAGGAAAAAAATATAGTGCAGCTTTTCCCCCCAGCCAGAACTCACTGGAACTGAGTTCTGGCGCCTCTCAGGTTGGTGCCATTGCCATTGTAAAAGAACAAGGGAAGCGTTCGTGGTGAGTTCTGGCACCTCTTTTTCTAGAAAAATAACACTGAGCGCAGTTAATTTTTACCATTCAAGCCTTGTTCCCAGGATATCCCAAGAGGTGGGTGCAGAGATGTAGCTGGGGGGGGAGGGGGGCACTGGGTGCCACACCACAGGGGGCAGCACTTCCCGCGGGGCCAGAAGCGCGCCCGAGCCACGCATCTCTCCTGGGAGTGACGTGGTGGCTTGGGCCCCTGAGCGGCTAGCTACGCCACTGGGTGGTTGAGTGACGGGCTCATAAAATGATTTCCTAAGATACGCAGCACTACTAAGTAGTATTAATATATACAGCAGGTGTAGGGGATCTTTGGCCCTCCAGATGCTGGGGAACTACAGCTCCCATAATCCCTGGCCATGCTTGCTGGGACTAACAGGTGTTGTCACCCAACAACATCTGGAGGGCCAAAGGTTCCCTGCAGCTGACACAGAGGATCCAGATCAATAGCCATACATAAGCTTCTATTTACCATACAGATCTTCTTCCTGAGGCAGCATTGATGCTTGTACTCCTCCCATCTTGAAAGCCTACTTGAAAGGCGCTCCTTGGAGGAACAGTTAAGTGCTTCGAGCCAGGAATGAAATGCCCAACTGGATGGATGAGGGAAGAGCATGGCTTGATCTGGGTTTATCAAACCCTTGCTTGGAGACCTTGGCATTAGGAGACGAGTAGCAGGAAGAGCATCCATGAAGTCAAAACAAAGGGGGAAAGCATAAGCTGTTTGAGCAAACCAGCGCTGGAGTGTGTCAAAGTTCCCTGCATGGGGAAGCGCAGATACAGAAGGTGTCCCCATTGCTCATTTCCTCTCCCCTCCTGTGGTTTCCAGCAACTGGTATTCAGAAGCATTTCTGCCTCCAGCTGTGAAGGCAGAGCATAGCCATCAATGCTAGTAGCCATTGATAGCCCTCTCCTCCAAGGACGTGTCTAATGCTCTTTTAAAGCCATCGATGTTTCGAGGCCTTCACTGTCTCTTGTGGGAACAAGTTCCATAGTTTAACTATGTGCTCCATGAAAAAGAATATATATTTAGTAATTAGATGCTTTTTTTAGGTTAGCTATCAGGCGCATCAGCCTTGTTAGAATTTCTCTTTCGCTGCCAGGCCCCCACCCTATTTCTTGAAGCATCTAGATAGAAGCTTGTGCCAGCTTCCTCAGGTTGGCTCTCTCCAGCTAGGCTGAATAGGTGGGAAACTTTTGGACTCCGTGTGCCAGATCCTTATTGGGATCTGTATCTTGGGTCAAAACCCCTTTCACTACCAACAAAGAGGCATCAGGCCTAAAAGGGAGGAGGGAAAGAGCCTAATATCACTACAGTCTTGGAGAGTCTCCCCCTTTTAGGACTGCAGTGAGATCAGGCTTAAAGGAAGGAGGGGAAGCCTTTGGGAGCCCCCACCTCTCTCTTGGAGAGCTCAGCAAGCTTGGGCTTCACAGGGAAGGGAAGAAACCTCTCCCTCCTTTTTTAGTGCTCAGAAGGATCTGAAGGGATGGGCAATTCTACTTAGTACTGAGTATTGGCTCACCAAAGAGCTCTCTGCCAGGAGTGCCATGGCTCAGCCCAACTGAATGGGATGTTCTGCGCTGATATGAAGGGGGAGCCATCCTGCTTAGCAATGGGTCCCTGGTTTCTGCATTTCTTCAGAGGATCCTGACAACTAGTCCCATGCTTTGAGGGCTGTGCAAAGAAAGCAGCTTTGGAAAGCCATGTCCTATCAGTCAAGCCTCACCCCTTACCTGCATGTGAGAATGGCCTCATGGACCAAATGGGGAAGACTTGGGGAGGGGGCAAGATGTGCTCAGAGGTCAGACGTTCCCCACCCCAAAATTTCACCTCAGGAACTGATGGACTCTTACTTTGCCTCACAATCGTTTTGAAATGTGCCGGGTTTTCAACGTTCGGGAGCCGAAACGTTCCAAAACGCAGGCGTTCGGGAGCTGAGGTTTGACTGTAATATATTGGCGTCCGCATGAAATCCGCCCCATCCCATTGTTGTCCTGTGTCTTTAAATGCAGGGTTTCCCCATCCTTTGGAAGTCCAAAAGGGGCATGATCTTTGTACTTAGCACACGACTGAGTGCTAGCAGTAGGAGGAAGTGCAGGGGCTGAGCCCCAGAACAAAATTTCCCCCATCACTGATTCTTGTTTCTTTTCTTATCAAGGCAAAATCCTACGTGTCTTTGCTTTTCGAAAGATCTCCAAGGGTACAAGGGGATCCCTCAGCTCAATTCTAGCAGGCGGGACAGTTCTTGAGTTTTGTGGTTACACATCAATAGTCAGCCAGTCTCCTGAAAATGCCATGGGGCCTGTTATGTATTCAGTGGTCTCGAGTCTGGACTAAGGATTCTGAGCTCCTGTGTTCTGATTCGATACATGATATCCAATCACAGAACATTTCTGGATTTGGGCTCGGCCATTGGCCCTTAAACTCTGAGTCCTGATTCACAGCTTGGAAGTTTAGACAGCCAATCACGTGGGGAGTGGGAGTGGCCCAGGCCTTCAGAAATGTCTATAAGCAGTTGCTTCGACCCTGTTGTCCAGTTCAGTTACCAATCAACTCCTGTTTTTGCTTATCTTTAATCTTTTCCGAGAGACTATCTATCACACAGGATCTTAGAAAGTTGTCCCAAAACAAAGTTTGTCCTCAATACTGTCCTCTTCACATATATGGGGACATTCACCACCTGCACAGGCTCAATGTTTCCACATATTAAAGTGGCAAAAGTCCACATTAGCGGTGAATGTGAATTGCCACAAGCAATCTTGATTGCTTCTTAGCCCTCTCTAAGCAACAGGATGAGAACAGAAATCGCGCGGCGGCAGGAGACCCCATTAGCTAACGTGGTACCTCAGGTTAAGAACAGTTTCAGGGTAAGAACAGACCTCCAGAACAAATTAAGTTCTTAACCCGAGGTACCACTGTAAAAAACGTGGGCTGTCTAGTGACAAAGATGTAGACTGTCTCACCAGAGTGCTGCATGCTCTGGTTATCTCCTGCTTGGACTACTGCAATGTGCTCTATGTGGGGCTACCTTTGAAGGTGACCCGGAAACTACAACTAATCCAGAATGCGGCAGCTAGACTGGTGACTGGGAGTGGCTGCCGGGACCACATAACGCCGGTCCTGAAGGACCTACATTGGTTCCCAGTACGTTTCCGAGCACAATTCAAAGTGTTGCGTGGCTATTCCCTCCCCCCCCACAGGTGGAATAAATAAAGACAACGGACACAGCGATTTAGGTTTAATGGGCGAAATTGGCCACAACTTTATTGATTACAGGAAAGAAGGGTATTGGCTTTAGGCATTGGCCCCTAACCGACTATCCGGTCTAACCGGGAAGGGTTAAACACCAACAGGGGGAGCCACCCGAGATGCGTATCCCTAGGCGCTCCCCGAGGGGTTACCGCTCGGGGGCGCGCTTTAGGCCCTAGCCTCCGTAGGTTTCGGACGAGGCGTCGCCCCTCGGAGTCCTTTAACGAACTACCCTTCAAGCATTGGGGGAGGTGATGGCGTTCCTCCCCCCCAACCTCATCTGCATGACAATACCCCGGCCAATGCCTACCGCCAAAACCAAGGGAGTTGTGACGATTTGCTACGAGGTAGGCGAAAAAACCAAGTGGCTCACAAAACCAGCCAATTAGCCAAATGGAAAAACTCCTACCAGGCCCCTTGCGGCGACCAGCCGAAGCCCATAGCAAGATCGGTGGCAAACCTAAAGGGCGGGTGGGTGGGAAACCGCGTCGTCTCCCGGGCGAAAAGGGGCGAGCCGAGGGCTGCCCCGACCTTAAGTGGCCTTTCTAAGGCCCGCCCCTGCCGCCAGCCGATTGGCTGGCGCCAAGGGGATGTTAGTTGGGGGAATCCCGGCGGCCTCCCGCGAGGCTGGCACCAGCCTCGCGAGGGCGAGTGTGGGTGGTGTCGCGATCCCGCAACCCCCCCTCCTCCTGACGATCGGAAGGGGCATTGCGTGGCTATTCCCTCCCCCCCCACAGGTGGAATAAATAAAGACAACGGACACAGCGTTTTAGGTTAATGGGCGAAAATGGCCACAACTTTATTGATTACAGGAAAGAAGGGTATTGGCTTTAGGCATTGGCCCCTAACCGACTATCCGGTCTAACCGGGAAGGGTTAAACACCAACAGGGGGAGCCACCCGAGATGCGTATCCCTAGGCGCTCCCCGAGGGGTTACCGCTCGGGGGCGCGCTTTAGGCCCTAGCCTCCGTAGGTTTCGGACGAGGCGTCGCCCCTCGGAGTCCTTTAACGAACTACCCTTCAAGCATTGGGGGAGGTGATGGCGTTCCTCCCCCCCAACCTCATCTGCATGGCAATACCCCGGCCAATGCCTACCGCCACCGAGCCGCAAGCCGGCTCGCCGCCAATACCCTTAGACCTGTAACCAATCCCTCACACCTTGAAAAATATCCGCCAACCAAATATCATTTCCCGCATCAGATAGATGCACGCCATCCCAGCGATAAAGCATTTCCTTGTCAAACCGTATACCTGGGTGCTGAATGACCCGACCTCCCAGTGCAACCACTCTGCGCGCCACCGTGCGCTCCACAATCCTTCTAGCCTTATTCACCGCCACAGGCTTCTCTGTGTCCCGCCAGCATCGCCTTTCCAGCAAAGATGACCAAATGATTGTAATGCTTTCATGGGATGCCCTCAACAGTTCCAAGTCATTAATAATGTTCCACATCAAGTTTACCCCTTTCCTATATGCCAAGTCGTTCTCGCCCAGCTGGATGACCAAGGCATCGGGAGGGCCCTCGGCAGCGATTCTTTTGGATACCACTGGGAAAAACTCTTCCCAGCGCATACCCCGCCTAGTGATCCAAGATAATTTGACCCTGCTGGGTAGCTGAAGCTCTTTAACCCAGCCCCTTCGTTCAGCGCGCCGCTTTGCCCAATAAACGATGCTGTGGCCGAGGATCCACAGTCGAACCACACCAGTACCTGAAAAGAGAGAATCGGAGAACCGGATCAGGAGGAGTGCCCGGGGGGAAAGCTGAGGGGAATTTAGAAGGTCTACCGTATATAACCCTGGAATGCGTTGGATTTCCAGCGCCCCATGTCCATAATTCTTTCAGCCGGTAAGCCCATATGGGTGGCGGTGGTCACCGCCCCAATGCAAAAGGAGTGCGCGGCGTACTCCTCTTGGGGAAGCCCGATGGCGGCAATTGCTTTGCGCATGACCCTCGTGAACTGCTGCTTTGAGAGGGAGGAACCGTCGGAATGCAAGAAAAAGGGGCCACTAGATTCTGGTCTTACACACAGGTATTTTCTAGCATCCTTTACAGGGCAAGGGCCCGCCTTTTGAGTCGCCTGGAGGCGAACCAAGGCTCCCTTGCCAAGCTGATCAGTCTTTGAACTACGGATTCTTAACATTACATGCGCACTGCCCACAGTTACGTCCTCAAGTAGTAGCCCCCTGGACGCTGCGCGGTCCTCACAAACCACTTTGCCTATGCGTAGGGCGCCAAAAAATGCGAAAGAAAACGCTGCTGAAAATAATCTGGCTTCATATCTTGACCAACACAGGGCCCTCAGCTTCCTACGGATTTGGGTGAGTATATCTAAAGTTATTGGCCTTCTCCTGTCCCGGCCGTGAGGCCTGGACCTGCGCCAGCCCTCAAGCATCTTACACACAACGAAATGCGAACAGGGATCCACAGAAAATAAAGTTTTAGAAAAGAAGGATATAGCTGCTGAATGAATATTGAGGGTTTTGGGGGCCCGGCCAAGATCTCTAAGGTGGACCAAGTACTCTATGACTTCAGACTTGGACGGTGGCCTGCCTGGCTTGGACCGTCCCTTTTTGATGCGGAAGGATGTGAAGTCTAGCCACGCCTTATTATACGATCTCAGGGTAGAAGGCGCTAGCGCAGACAATACTCCTTTATTGCTTCTTGTTGCCAATATTCCAGAGGTGCTCCGGGAATGGTTGAGGCTGCTGCTACGCATCCAGCGCCAATGAGCGAAAGCGTTCCATCTGGAAACGAGATAGAGCATCCGCGATGTTATTATCAATACCAGGGACGAACTGGGCTGAAGCGTGAAGGTTCAACCGCAGGCAGGAGAGGACAAAGTACCGTAAAAGGGACGCTACTCTGGGTGAGCGTGACGATTGTTTATTCAAAACTGACACGACCGCTAGATTGTCCGTCCAGAAACAGACCCTATGGTTCTTGAACTGGTCTTCCCATAAGTGAATTGCAACCACGATGGGAAAGAATTCTAAGAATGTCAAGTCACGTAGTATTGGTTTACCTTGCCAGGAGGGAGGCCAGTGCTGGGCACACCACTGGCCCCTGAAGTAGACCCCAAAACCTAAGGACCCGGCCGCATCCGAATGTACTTGGAAATCAGACTGCAGCACCAAACTATCCTGCCAAAGCGATATGCCGTTGAAACCATCCAGGAATTGCAACCAAACAAGGAGGTCCGCCTTTACTGCCTTGGATAAGCGTACCCTATGATGGGGTGACCGTAAGCCCGTGGACAGCTTTGCTAGGCGGCCACAGAACGGACGACCGGGGGAAATTACACGGCAGGCGAAGTTGAGGTGCCCCAGGAGGGATTGAATTTGCCTCAAGGTGACCTTCTTTAGGGGCAGTATTTGGCCGATAAGCTCTCTTAAGGCAACCAATTTTTTAGCCGGTAATCGCGAGGTTTCGGCAACGGTGTCAAGTTCAATGCCCAGGTAGGTCATGGTAGTGACCGGGCCCTCGGTCTTCTCGCTTGCCAGAGGGACACCCAGTTCCCTAGCTAAGGACTCGAAGGCCAGGAGGAGGGACCTGCACTCCCCAGCGTCACTTGCCACCAAAATAAAATCATCGAGATAATGACCCACCCCCAGAGAGCCAGTTCTAAACTTTAGGGCCCATTCCAAGAATGTGCTGAAGGTCTCGAACGCAGCACAGGCAACAGAACAACCCATGGGCATAGCTTTGTCAATGAAGTAAGCTCCCTGGAATTTGAAACCCAACCAGCGGTAGTCTTCCGGATGAACCGGGAGTAGGCGAAATGCTGACTCGATGTCGCATTTTGCCAAAAAGGCGCCCCTGCCAAAGCTCCGCACCAACCGCACAGCTTGATCGAAAGACGAATACTTCACCGTGCACATCTCTTGGGGAATGGCGTCATTAACCGAGGATCCTTTGGGATAGGACAGGTTGTGTATCATTCTAAATTCACCGGGGGCCTTCTTTGGGACAATACCAAGGGGGGAGATATGAAGCCCTTCGATAGGCGGAGTTGCGAATGGACCGGCCACCCTGCCGGCTGTAATCTCCTTCTGTATCTTTTTAAACGCGATGTCGGGCCTTTCTAATACTGATTTCTGGTTAGGGGGGCAACTGGAATTGGGTGTGAAGGCAACCGGAATTCTAAAACCTTCAGAAAACCCTTCATCCAGTAGGTGGGCTGCACGTCTATTTGGATAGAACTTTAACAATGCTCTCAAGGGCTCCAATTTTATCGGAGAGCACGCAAGGCCTAGGGAGATGTTAGTAACGAGCCCCAGTTGGCCCTTGGGAGGGGGCTGCAGGTCCGGCGGGGCCACCCCTGTTTCCCCGGGAGAGGTGACCCCTGCCTCCCCGAAAGGGCTGCTGCCTCCCTTTGAAGCAGTTGACTGCTGGGTGGCTGCCTAGGCACCTATCGCATTCGTGCAAGTACTTTCAAGTAACGCGCTGACAGGTACCCTTGTTGAAGTCCCAGCACTGCCTACGGCGTTGGGTCTCCACCTTACCAGATTTTGGCTGTTGAGCGGCTTTCTTCTCAATATTGGGCCCCACATGTTCAAACCAGCAATTGTTGTCCTTTTGGTCCCAGCGCGTTGAAGACAGCAGCGAGGCATTCCTCCGAAAGTCTTCATCATACGCCAAAGCAGCTTCATCTCCTGCCATCTCCCGTGCCCTCCTGACGTGTGCCAGGTAGGACACGAGGTGCGCGCCCCTCTTGGGATAGCAACTTGACACCACAGCCATAAACACTTGATAGCCATTAAGCCAATTCTCGAACGTTCGCTCTACCCGGGGTACCCTGTACCTCCTTTTCCCATAGTACTTAATTTTTTTCCCTTTTCCCTTGACCTGAGCTGGGGGCAGCAAGGAAAACATATCTACATAATTGCCATTCAATATCTTATTCCTCTTCCTCTTAGAGAGGTGGTTCCCCAGAATAAAGTCAGTGGCAGCGTTGGTTGAGACTTTAACGTCTGGAACCAGAGCCCCATCCTTCCAATCAAGCGTGCCGTTAAATGTCTTCCTGTGTGAGTTTGCCCTCCGCTCATGCACCCACTGGGGTGCTCCAGTGTCCTCCCCCTCCCCCCAATATGCCTCCATTGGGGCGTCACTATCCCCATCTGATGAAGAGGTACCTGTTTCCTCCTCGGAGTCCGAAGTGTCCCTCTTCTTGCTTTTCTTCGACCGGTGTTTCTTCTTCGCCTTCCGCTTTCCGCCCCGTGGAGCGTCGTCACGGGGGGCCGGGTCGCTGGCAGCAGCCACCTGCTGAGGGGGCAGCTCCTCCTCAGAAGATGACTCCTCCGATGTGCTTGGTTGCCTAGGGTTATCCTGGAAAACACTGGGAACATCAATCACCTCCTGGCGCGGGGCTGATGTAGAGGCCACCGCCGGCCTGGCCTTTTGTCCGCTCGCCCTAGGTTTTTTAGCTGGTGCCTTGCTTTTCAGTGGACCTGACTTAGATTTTTGAGTTCTAGCAGCTTGTAGGCGCGTCCGTGGCCTGCTGGGGGCCTGCTCAACCACATTAGCTGCACTAGTGGAGGGACCATCCTGACCCTGCTGACTGGGCGGGGGGGTGTCTGGTATGCAATCTTGTGACACCTCGACAATGTTCGGAGAGGGAGTGATAGGTGCCCTGCACTGCGCGTAGAATGATTGCAGCGCGGAAAAAAGCTGGGCCAAGGCCTGAGGGTTACAAGGGCCTGTTGGCATTAGGGCATTGCCACGCTGAGATTGTTGGGGGTTGCTGCTGCCCTCCATGACCAAGCTGAAAGCAGTGCCTCGGGGGGGTGGGCGCAAGTCAAGTCAAGTTAGTAAGCAAATCGAGTGTCTATTTTATTTATTTATTGTTTACCTATTTGTTTATTTATATGTTTGCTTGTTTTTTAATTTAATTTTATTTATTTTATTATTATTATTATTATTATTATTTATTTATTTATTATTTATTTATTTATACTTGTTTTTCTATTTATTTATTTATTTATTTATGTATATATATATGTGATTACTTATTTATAATTATTTATGTAACTGGGGCTATATCACTATCAGTCTAACCTGCTAAATGAATTTCCAGGCAGAGGCGGCCTGGATAAGCAACGAAACACAGCAGGAATTGCGGTCAATGGGGTCAGGTAGCCCTTGTCAACCAAGCAAGATATTCTGTATTAATATATTAGCAACCAGTACAATTGACAACCACTTTGGGAATAGCCTTAGCATTCTAGGATCCTACTTGCCTATTTTTCTAGGATCCAAGGTTAGTACATAACAGATTGCTTCATTTCTAGGTTTTTGGGGGTTTGCACCTTTGAGTATATTAATTTTTATGAGATCTGATAATCCCCCCAAGAAAGGAAAACCACCAGAAATGAAGCAAAACCACCAGAAATGTCTAATGACCATTCCAACAATGAAGTCAACCACTAAAAACACAAGAACCTATTGAAAAGAAGCAGAAGAAACATGTAAAAGCAACATCAATGGAAACTGACAAAGAAGCCAACCAACCCCAAGCAAAGCAGATTCACCAGAAACCCCCAAAGCATTCAAAAGTATTACCACCAGAATGCAAAAACAAGAAAACTTCTCAAAGGAAGCAATAAAGCAAAAGTCCAAAAAACAAGCCAAACCAATGGAAAAGAAATGAAGCCAGCCGCAAATGAAGCACATTCACCAGAAACCCAAGACTAAGTGAAAACTACCGTATTTTTGGCCCTATAGGACGCACTTTTTCCCTTTCAAAAATGAAGGGGAAATGCGTGTGCGTCCTCTGGGGCGAATGCAGGCTTTCGCTGAAGCCTGGAGAGCGAGAGGGACGAACTGGCCGCCACAGGAGACAGGAAAGTGTTTTCTCCTCGTGTATCTTGTCGTGCCAGAAATGGGGTGGCCATGTTACACGGAAACCAAATTCCCTGCTGGGTCTGAGCCCACCCAGGGGCAGCAGCCTGTGCAGCACTAAAATCCAGCACCCTCTGCTTTGAGCATGTCCTGCTTTACAACGTCACAGAATGATAGCATTGTAGAGCTGGATGGCACACCCAGGGTCATCTACCCTGCAGGTGGGTGCTGGGAGTCAAGGAACGGCTCCAGATCCCACCAGCCCTTGTCCTTTCCTAGGAGCTGGCCCCACCAGGTGGGCGTGGCGGGGTGGCACCTTGGAACAAGGTCTGCTTGACGACCACACCCTGGGCACACCGGAGGGTGAGTGGTGCCTTGCGGCAGGTTGGACTGGATGACCCCCAGGGTTTCCAATCCAGAAGAAGATCTAACTGGAACACATCTCTTCCCTTCCCCATGGCACTACATGGTTGCCGACACCAGCACTGGCTCTCTGGTGTCAGGTCAAGCAGCGGCACTGTGGATGGGGATATACCCGCTGCTTGGGGGCACCCAATGCATCGGCTTCTGGTACTACCTGAGCTCAGGGTGGGCTGGACGGCCCACAGAGTTCCCTCTTGCCTCCAAGCTAGAGGACCCCAGTGACTTCCACCGCCCCAAGTCCTTCATCCATTCAGCTGAGAGTCCCAAATGCATTGCTGTGCTGGTGGCCCCAATCCGAAAGGAGTTGGCCGCGAATTCAGCTGGGGGTAAACCACAGGCAGCAATCGCCCTTCGCATAGCGCGCATGAACTGATGCCGTGCAAGGTAGGAGCCATCCAAATGTATGAGGAATGGGCCTGAGACGGTTGGTCTCACGTACATGAAATGTCTAGTACTCTTTACTGGGCATGGCCCATTGTGACTAGTTGCTCGGAGCCGAATAAGGGCCCCCTTTCCCTGCTGATCAGTTTTGGAACATCGGACATGCAGGACTAAATTGGATCTGGACAAGGTCAGGTCTCTCAAACTTCCCCAAGCAGCGGAATCTTGTTGGCCCTCACAAACCACTTCGCCAATGCGCAGAGCGCCAAAGGAGGCAATGGTGTAGCCTTATTAGACTTTACTGATTGGTGGGCTCTGCGTTGCTCCCGGACAGGAGGAAGGAAGTCAAATGACACCAAGGTTGGTTCAAAGAAAGAGTTTATTCTGCTCTCCAGATAGCAGAAGGCACTTGTGTGGTGAGTCCACAGCAAGTCCAAAGAAATGAGAAATTTCATGCAGTATATATATCCTCCAGGCACCCTCTCCCTCCTTCCCCAGGAATCCAACCACATCAGCCTATACACGCAGGTTGACATCACATGTGTTCCTGCTCCGGTATTCTTAACCATAAAAGGATATTCGTTCCTGTACTTCTGACCATAAAAGGGTATTCCTGTTCCTACTCTTATCTTGGAGCAAGAGGTCACCAACTCCAAGAACACACTCTGGCACTGTTCCCGGACTAGGTCTATGCGTCAGGACGTAAGATAAGACCTAGACATTGTTGGGATACTGCCAGGGAGAAAAAGGCCATGATGACCCCACGTCGATTCCGGACGATCCATCGATCTCCTGTAGACATGCAGTATCATTCAATTAGTGACACGAGTTCCAGAAATAGCTTGCCACATTCCAGAGCTGGTGCACGCTCTATCAGCAGAATTTGCACAGCGAAAGATGCACGCAGGAGAGCATTATTTACAACTTTATTCAGTGTTGGTCAGAACAAAGAAAACATGACTGCCTGTGTTGATGTCTCGGGCACATAGAGAGAAACGAAAGCAATAGACAAACAGAAACTTCCTGTGAGCAGGAAATACATAGGCTGTGACTCACAACAGCCTGTCCCCTTCTTAAGGTGGAACGGAAATATCCTAACACCCTCCCCCTTTCCGTGTAACCTGTAGTACCTGTGGTTCAACCCAACTGCAACCTCTGTACATAAACCTTAGGTTGTTCTCTGTTAACAACCTTAGACAACAGATCAGCAGGAATTTCATTTCCTGGCATGTAGGACACCTAAAGGAGTCCTTTCTGAATACACTCTCTTGCACGATGTAGCTTAATCTGCAAGTACCATATTTTTTGCTCTATAGGACGCACTTTTTCCCCTTCAAAAATGAAGGGGAAATGTGTGTGCGTCCTATGGAGCGAAGACGCCATAGCCCCGCGACCCTCTCCCGGCTGGAGAGGTGATGCGCGGCTATGGCAGGAACCTCTACAGCCCCGTGTCACCTCTCCAGCCGGGAGAGCACGCGCGGGCGGGGCTAAAGAAGCACCCCGCGACCCGCTCCCGGCTGGAGAGGTGACACGCGGCTATGGCAGGAGCCTCTATAGCCACGCGTCACCTCTCCAGCCGGGAGAGCACGCGCGGGACTAAAGCAGCCCCCCGTGACCCTCTCCCGGCTGGAGAGGTGACGCGCAGCTATGGCAGGAGCCTCTATAGCCGCGCGTCAACTCTGCAGCCGGGAGAGCACTCGCAGGGCTAAAGAAGCCATAGCCCTGCGACCCTCTCCCGGCTGGAGAGGTGACGCGCGGCTATGACAGGAGCCTCTCCCTGCGCCTTTCCGTTGCTCCCTGACCTGCTCTTTGGGACTGGTGGTGGGCTTCCCCGCACCAGCCCCAAAGAGCAGGTCAAAAGGAACCTGAAGCCTGGAGAGCGAGAGGGGTCAGTGCACACCGACCCCTCTCCCTCTCCAGGCTTCCAAGGTAGCCGCCTGAACGCACCTTAAATGGCACCTTGTTTTAGAGCGGGAAAACAAGAGGGGGAAAGTTCTCCCCCTCTCTGTGCAGCGCCTCCTGCCGCTTCACTGAAGGGGCGCTGGGCAGAGAGGGGGAGAATTTTTTTTTCTTGTTCTCCCCCCTCTAAAACAAAGTGCGTCCTATTGTCCGGTGTGTCCTATGGTGAGAAAAATACGGTACTTGGTTCTTTGCTTGCAACTCTGAGTTCACCAAAACCAAACAGGATCTATTGTCTTGATACACTTGTATAGGACATTTCACAGAAACTCTGATGTCCTTAAACAGTTGCATCAACCATTCACAATCCATGAGTGAAAATGACAGAGCATTGAGTTCTGCTTCACAGGAACTTAGGCTCACTGTTGTCTGCTGCTTGCACAGCCAGTCAAACAGACAGTGGTTGTACATGTAGCATACTCCAGAAGTGCTTGTACCATCTGTGGTGTCACTTCCAAAACTAGCATCTGCAAAGATTTCAAGACCTCCAGTCTTCTGACTGGTGAACCTCAGCCTGTAGTGCAAAGTCCCTTTCAAATAGCAGGCTATGCGTTTCAGAGCTTTCCAATCCTGAACAGTAGGATTGTTGGCATGTCTGCTAAGCAGGTTACAGCTTACAGCTATGTCAGGTCTTGAACATCTAGCAATGAAATTCAGCTTGCCTAGAATGCATCTGTACAGCGTAGTGTCAGAAAACGCTTCAGCAGTACTATCTACCTGGTAACCTGTCACCATCGGTGTGCCTGCTGGGTTTGCATCAACCAAATTCAACCTAGTTAATACATCAGCAATTTTCTGTGTTTGGTGTACCAGAAAATTACCTGCTTGGTCCCTCTCCACCTGCAGAGAAAGATAGTTGGATACCTCACCAAGATCCTTCATGTCAAAGTGCTCCTTCAGCTGAGCTAGGGTGCTTTGGTACAAAGCCTGATTCTTCCAAAACATCAGAAGATCATCAACAAAACATAAACAATACAGTTTGTTTTGCCCCTCCTCCTTGACAAACACACATGGATCAGCTTTGCCCTGGTGAAAACCTAGAGAAAGCAATGTCTCAGTGAGTTTTGTGTTCCAACACCTGGCACTCTGCTTGAGACCATATAAGGATTTCCGAAGTTTACAGACCATTCCCTTCTGTATCTGCATCCTGTCAGGTGGAAGCATAAACAGCTCCTCCCCCAAAACCCCGTACAAAAAAGCTGTATTAATGTCGTGATGGGAAACATGCAGTTTCTCCTCTGCAGCAATCTTGAGCATTAGCCGAATGCTCTCATACGTGACGGTGGGTGAGTAGGTCTCGTGGTAATCCTGTCCTGGTACCTGTGAAAAACCTCTGGCGACCAGTCTGGCTTTGTGTCTGACAACCTTGCCATTCTGGTCTGTCTTGGCCTTGAAGACCCATTTGCTGCCAACCAGTCTCATTCCTGGGACTACTGGTACCAGCTCCCAAGTTTGGTTCCTGTTCAAGGAATCAACTTCAGCCTTCATGGCATTAAGCCAAGGCTCAGCATCTTTAGAGGTTAACTCCTGAACCTCTTTGAAGCTTGAAGGTTCCCACACCTTCTCTGAGCTACTAAGAATAGCAGTTGCTATCTTAGCAAACTCATCAGCAAATCTCTTTGGAGCTTTGCCTTTCGTGGCCCTTTCAGATCTGCGTACTAGACGCAAGTCTTCTGCACTCACCTCCTCCTTCTTAGGAGAAAAGTGACCAATGGTGAACAGTGGTTCTTCCAGTTCATTGTCAGACGCATCAGATGGCCTGACTGAGGCCTTTGCGCTCTTGTAGTCTGCTGTGTCATCACTGTCGCTGACATCAGCAGCAGCGCTGCCCACTGAGCTGGAATCCGAACTCTGATCATCATCATCATCCTCAGCTTCCTCTTCTACCTCAACATTATCTGCTTTTTTCACATCACCTTCATCTTCCTCTGGGTAACTCTGGAAAATCCCCACATTCCCCCCCCCACTTAGGATTGTACGCAACACTCTTTGTGAACTTAATGGACTTAGAATCAGTCATCCATACCCTGTATGCACCTTTTTCTTACCCCATGAACAAACCATGTGCCCCACGCTTCCCAAGCTTGTTGCTCTGTGGGGTGTGTACCCACATGTCAGAACCAAAGATTCTCATGTGTTTGACGTAAGGTTTCTTACCAAACATCTTTTCATAGGGAGTACAACCAATAGGTGATGACAGTCTCCTGTTATAGGAATAAACCAACGTTGATAAAGCCTCCCCCCAATACTTCCCAGGGAGATTGGCATCATGCAACAAGGTTTTTAGGCCTTGAAGCAATGTCTGGTTTGCTCGCTCCACAAGTCCATTCATCCATGGCGATCTAAACATTTACAAGTCATGCTGTATTCCCTTCTCAGTCAGGAAAGCTTCAAACTGCTGAGAAGTGAATTCCCCGCCCTGATCAGTAAAGAGACAGCCAATACGTTTACTGTGAACATTCTCCAACCAAGCACAGAATGCCTTGAACCTAGGAAACGCTTCCGATTTCTGCTGCAGCATAAACACATGAATGTACCTGGAAAAAGAATCAATTAGAACCATGAAGTACCTTGCTCCACCCAAAGAGGGCGCAAGTGGACCAACCAGGTCTGCGTGGACTAGCTGGTAGGGTTTGGAAGCCTGCCTGCTAGACTCCTTGCCTTTTGGAGCAACCTTCACCTTGTTCTCTGCACAAGATACACATTTCATGTGATACTTACAGGGCTTGATGTTCAAACCCTGAACCAACTCCGGCATCTTGGCCAGTGCCTGCCAAGACATGTGAGCAAACCTTCTGTGTGCCTTGTGAATGCATCCTGCATGAAGAACTTTGTTAGTTTGTGCAACACAACAAGAATCAACATTTGACACAGCAGCACCATTGTCATCATAAGTTATACAGAATAAGCCATCCATAAACTTTGCATGCAAAATGTCCTATTTGCCTTTCCTGATGACACAGATGCTCCTCTTGAAGGAAATCTCAAAGCCACACCCAGTCAGCTGTGGGACACTGAGCAAATTGTCTGCAGCACCTGGAACATAAAGTACATCTTTGATGGTAGTGTGCAGACTTGCAAGTCTCACAGTCCCTTCTCCTGCGATTCACAACGTCTTTCCATCAGCCTGGTGGATCTCTCCGTCTTGAGGTGTGAAGGAGATAAACAGATGCTTATCTTTTGCCAGATGGTGGGTGCATCCCGAATCAACAATAAATCTGGCTTTGGCCTTTGGAGCAGCTTTTACAGCAAGCAAAACCTTGTTTTCCACCGGCGTGGGCTTTTGCTGCTTGCCCCCCTGCTCCTGGCCATCAAACAGGCATCTGTCTCTGTTTACTTCTGGCCTTCTGGCCTCTGCAAAGACGATGACCTTGGCTCTCATGGGAATCAGAGCTCTCAGCTGCCGACTCCTTGGCTCCCCCTGGAGGCTGGAATGCTGCCTGGGATGACATCACAGTCAGCTCCCCTTGCAGCTTGCAACCGGTGCCCTCAGCATCCCTGCATTCACTCGCATTCTGGGAAACAGCCAGGACCTCCGATGCAGTCAAACTCTGGGCTGGGATGACTGGCAGATGAGCTACTTTCAAAGCATTCCACATCTGACGTGCTGTCGTATTGCCAGCTAGCGTAGCAATTTCCTCCAGAGAGACGGACAAGACAATTACGTCTATGGCCCTTGAATCTTGGGCCCTCCATCTATCTGTCAGAGGAACTAGTGGGGCTTCACACACAGTATGCCACACTCCAAACTGACGAAGTAGACTCTCACAGCAACTTGCCCAAGTCTCATAATTGTGCCTGTAACTTTGGGCACTCAGTGCCTTCAGAGGCTTGGAAAAACTCCATTCCAGGCTTTTACTTGAGCCGTGAGCCTTTATGCCTTCAAAAACTTCTTATCTCGGCAGCTCATAAATCACGAAGCGCGGCTCCCAGGTCAATTAAGCCAGCCGGACATCAAAGTCACTCTGCCTCGGCAATTTTTCCACATAACTCACAGCAGTCTGTCGCAGTCTTACTCTCCTGTAAGTGCTGTGAATCTGGGACCATAACCTGTTGTTGAGATACTGCCAGGGAGACAAAGGCCATCATGACCCAACGTCGATTCCGGACGATCCATCGATCTCCCGTAGACACGCAGTATCATTCAATTAGCAACACGAGCTCCAGAAATAGCTTGCCACATTCCAGAGCTGGTGCACGCTCTATCAGCAGAATTTGCACAGCGAAAGATGCACGCAGGAGAGCATTATTTACAACTTTATTCAGCATTGGTCAGAACAAAGAAAACATGACTGCCTGCGTTGATGTCTCGGGCACATAGAGAGAAACGAAAGCAATAGACAAACAGAAACTTCCTGTGAGCAGGAAATACGTAGGTTGTGAATCACAACAGCCTGTCCCCTTTTTAAGGTGGAACGGAAATATCCTAACAGACATCGTCAGGCAATACCAATGAGACGGAAACATGGAAGGTGCCTAAAGAAGCCAGGGTGGCTATCTAAAGAACTTTTAACTGAATTAAGATTAAAAAAGGATGTGTACAAAAAATGGAAAAGGGGGGAAACCACCAAAGAGGAATTCAAACAAATAGCCAGCACGTGTAGACACAAAGTCAGAAAAGCTAAAGCACAGAATGAACTCAGGCTTGCTAGAGAGGTTAAAAGCAACAAAAAAGGCTTTTATGGGTATGTTCGTAGCAAAAGGAAGAACAAAGAAACAGTGGGGTCACTCAGAGGAGAAGATGGTGAAATGCAAACAGGGGACACAGAAAGGGCTGAACTCCTCAATGCCTTCTTTGCCTCAGTCTTCTCCGATAAAGAAAACAATGCCCGACCTGAAGAATTTGGAGCAAATGATT
Source organism: Podarcis bocagei (assembly GCF_964188305.1). NCBI lineage: Eukaryota > Metazoa > Chordata > Lepidosauria > Squamata > Lacertidae > Podarcis > Podarcis bocagei. Next base: position 93,476,844 of record NC_138131.1, on the reverse strand, counting down.
CAGCAAAGGAAACACAGCCCAGAATAACTAAGGAGACAGTACAAGAATATTTGGCTAGTTTAGATGTATTCAAGTCTCCAGGGCCAGATGAACTGCATCCAAGAGTATTAAAAGAACTGGCAGATGTGATCTCAGAACCACTGGCAGTCATCTTCGAGAAATCCTGGAGAACAGGCGAAGTCCCGGCAGACTGGAGGAGGGCAAATGTTGTCCCTATTTTCAAAAAGGGGAAAAGAGAGGACCCAAATAATTACCGCCCAGTCAGTCTGACATCAATAGCAGGGAAGATTCTGGAGCAGATCATTAAGCAAACAGTCTGTGAGCACCTAGAAAGGAATGCTGTGATCACCAATAGTCAGCATGGATTTCTGAAAAATAAGTCATGTCAGACTAACCTGATCTCATTTTTTGACAGAATTACAAGCCTGGTAGATGAAGGGAACTCAGTGGATATAGCCTACCTTGATTTCAGTAAGGCATTTGACAAGGTGCCCCATGATATTCTTGTAAAGAAGCTGGTAAAATGCGGTCTTGACTCTGCTACCACTCAGTGGATTTGTAACTGGCTGACTGACCGAACCCAAAGGGTGCTCATCAATGGTTCCTCTTCATCCTGGAGAAGAGTGACTAGTGGGGTGCCACAGGGTTCTGTCTTGGGCCCGGTCTTATTTAACATCTTTATCAACGACTTGGATGATGGACTCAAGGGCATCCTGATCAAATTTGCAGATGACACCAAACTGGGAGGGGTGGCTAACACCCCAGAGGACAGGATCACACTTCAAAACGACCTTGACAGATTAGAGAACTGGGCAAAAACAAACAAAATGAATTTTAACAGGGAGAAATGTAAAGTATTGCACTTGGGCAAAAAAAATGAGAGGCACAAATACAAGATGGGGGACACCTGGCTTGAGAGCAGTACATGTGAAAAGGATCTAGGAGTCTTGGTTGACCACAAACTTGACATGAGCCAACAGTGTGACGCGGCAGCTAAAAAAGCCAATGCAATTCTGGGCTGCATCAATAGGAGTATAGCATCTAGATCAAGGGAAGTAATAGTGCCACTGTATTCTGCTCTGGTCAGACCACACCTGGAGTACTGTGTCCAGTTCTGGGCACCACAATTCAAGAAGGACACTGACAAACTGGAACGTGTCCAGAGGAGGGCAACCAAAATGGTCAAAGGCCTGGAAACGATGCCTTATGAGGAACGGCTAAGGGAGCTGGGCATGTTTAGCCTGGAGAAGAGGAGGTTAAGGGGTGATATGATAGCCATGTTCAAATATATAAAAGGATGTCACATAGAGGAGGGAGAAAGGTTGTTTTCTGCTGCTCCAGAGAAGCGGACACGGAGCAATGGATCCAAACTACAAGAAAGAAGATTCCACCTAAACATTAGGAAGAACTTCCTGACAGTAAGAGCTGTTCGACAGTGGAATTTGCTGCCAAGGAGTGTGGTGGAGTCTCCTACTTTGGAGGTCTTTAAACAGAGGCTTGACAACCATATGTCAGGAGTGCTCTGATGGTGTTTCCTGCTTGGCAGGGGGTTGGACTCGATGGCCCTGGTGGTCTCTTCCAACTCTATGATTCTATGATTCTATGACATGTCATCCCTACTCCACTAGAACAGCCATGGTCATCCTTGCCGTCACAAACTGATAAAGGAGAGGGCTCTGAGCACTTGTTTATACAGCTGGGTTTTGGCTCAAGAGCTCAAGTTAAAGCATTCTAGAAATGCTCCCTTGGAAACAGAAAAAAGTGGATTTTGGGTCCCTGCACAGAAACCCATTCCTTCAATGGCGTATGCAGCCGAAAAATAACCGGGCCTTGTACTTGGACCAACAGATACTTCTTAACTTTTATTTTTGTTGTTGTTGTTGTTTGGATTTGGCATAGAATGTCATATGTTATGGGCCTTCTACCATCACTGCTGGGAGGCAGCAGCCTGCGCCAGCCCCCCAGTGCCCTTCACACTAAGAAATCTGCACAAGGGTCTATGGAGTAAATAGCCTTACAGAAGGAGGAGATTGCAGCTGACTGGATGTTATAGAGTCTTTGCTGCGCGACCCAGCTCCCTAAAATGTACCAAGTATTGCAGAACCTCAGCCTTGGTAGGGGGTGTGTCAAGCCTAGCATTTTTTAATTTGCCTTGAAACTCCATAAAGTCCAACCAAGCCTTTTTATGATGTCTAAGCGTGGATGGGACTACTAAAGCCAATACTCACTTCAGGACATCATGTTCCAAAGGTGCTCCAGGAATGGCTGTGGCAATTGCTGCGCCTCTGGTGCTAATGAGCGGAAACAGTCCATCTGAAAACGAGACAGAGCATGCGCGATGTCATTGTTAACCCTAGGTGTAAATTTGGCAGAGAAATAGGTGATTAATTCTAAGCACAAAAGGACAAAGCACCGGAGCACGTTTGCCACCCTAGGAGAGTGTGATGATTGTTTAGACAGGACACTGACAACCGCTTGATTGTCAGTCCAGAAGCATACCTGGTGATTCCTGAACTCATCAGCCCACAAGTGCACCAGAACTACGATAGGAAAATTCTAAGAAGGTGAGGTCACGCGTGATAGGTTTTCCTTGCCAGCTGGTAGGCCAACGCTGAGCACACCAGCATCCCCTAAAGTAGACACCAAACCCCAGGGAACCAACTGCATCAGACTGTACCTGAAAGTCTGAACGCAGCATCAAATTGTCCTGCCACAAAGAATTCCCCTGTACTTATCCAGGAACTTTAACCAAACCTCCAGGCCTTACTTGATCACTTTAGAGAGGCGCACTCTGTGTTGAGGAGCATGCAGTCCCGCTGACAGCTAGCCAATTTCCTACAAAAGGGGCAGCCAGGGGGCACTACCCGGCATGCAAAGTTGAGGTGACCCAAGAGTGATCGACTCTGCCTAAGGGTGACCTTCTTGAGAGGAAGAAGTTACAGAATTAATTCCTTAAGTGCTGCTAGCTTCTCCCTTGGTAGGCTGATGTCTGTGCGATTGTGTCCAATTCAATACCCAAAATAGGTTATGGTCGAAACTGGACCCTCTGTTTTGTCTGCCACCAAAGGTACCCCAAGCTCCTCAGCCAGGGAGGTGAAAGCCTCTAAAGAGAAGCGCAATCAGGGCTATTACTAGTGATGAGAGAAAAGTTATCGAGGTAATGGGTCACCCTTTCAGAACCAGTTCTAAAGCAAAGGGCCCAGTCTAAAATTGTACTAAATGACTCAAAAGCTGCACAAGCTACTGAGCACCCTATTGGCATAAATTTGTCTATGAATAAGCCCTAAACCTAAAACCTAGGCACAGAAAGTCCTCTGGGTGAATTGGCAGGAGGCAAAAGGCTGACTCAATGACACACTTAGCCAAGAGTGCTCCCCTGCTGAACCTGCGAATAAGCTTTTATAGCCTGATCAAAGGAGGCATATTTCACAGAACAAGGCTCCTGTGGTATTGCATCATTGACTGAGCCACCTCTAGGGTAGGATGGGTTGTGGCTCATACGATACTCTCCTGGAGACTTTTTAGGGACGATGCCTAAAGGTGAAATGTGTAAAGCCAGTATAGGCGGCTCCCTGAAGGGGCCAGCCACCCTCCCAGCCAGAATTTATTTGTTTATTTTCTTTTTGCAATAGCTAGCATTTCCCTAACTGGTTTGTTTGTTTTTTGTTTGTTTGGTTTAGGGGGTCCCCTGAGTTAGGAGGGATCTAAGAGGTGAGAGCTTAACAGAAGAGAACGCCAAAACCATGGGCCAAATTAATACCGGTTTGCGGCTGAATTAATACCGGTTTGTGGCTGTTCTTTGGGCTGGTCTGTGAGCATTTCAAGACCCCTGGTGGAAATGCCCCCTACCGCCCAGAAAGGGCTGTTTACCTTTAAAACATGAGGACGCCGGGTAGTTACCTAGGCACTTTTCACATTCATGTGCATACTTACAATTTGGCCCCTGGCACACACCCAGCAAACCTCACGGTGAGGGACTCGCTTAGCTTTGGAATTTCCAAACTTAGAGGGATCTGGCTGCTTCTTTTCCACATAGGGACCCACGTGCTCCATCCTGTAATTCTGGTAGCTCAGGTCCCAGCAGGTGGTGGGCAGCAGGGAAGCATTTCTGAATTGTCCTCGGAATCAGAAGGCTTACTTCTCTTGCTCTTCTTGGCCGAATGCTTCTTCTTACTTAGACTTCTTTCTCCCTTGCCCATCATTGGAGACTGGTGCTGTTCTGCAGCCGCTGACACTTCCTGTTGCCCCTGCATCTCTTCCTCCGATGATGTTTCGGAGCCCCCTTCCGTAGTAAGGTTGTGAATCCTGTAGAATACTGGGAAAGTCTGGGGTATAATGAGAGGCAGAAAGGTTATAATTGGTGGGTTTCTGGATGAAAAATCGGCTCTGGATCCATTCCAGTCCGGCTTCCGCGCTGGTCATGGGACCGAGACGCCTCTGGTCGCCCTAACAGATGATCTCCGCAGGCAGCTGGATCGAGGCGGCTCGGGGCTGCTGATTCTTCTAGACCTGTCAGCAGCCTTCGACATGGTCGATCACGAACTTCTGGACCACCGCCTTGCCGACGTGGGGGTCCAGGGCACAGTCCTTCAATGGCTGCGCTCATTTCCCTCCGGTCGGGGACAGAGGGTGGCGCTTGGGGGGGAATTGTCATCGCGCCACTCCTTGGTGTGTGGAGTGCCTCAGGGTGCGATTCTCTCCCCGATGCTTTTAAACATCTTTATGCGCCCCCTCGCCCAGCTTGTCCGGAGTTTTGGGCTGGGCTGCCATCAGTATGCTGATGACACCCAACTCTATCTGTTGATGGATGGCCATCCTGACTCGGCCCCAGACACACTGATCAGATGTTTGGAAGCTGTGGCTGGATGGTTACGTGGGAGCCGGTTGAAGTTAAATCCTTCGAAGACAGAGGTCCTCTGGCTGGGACGGAGCGATATGGGATTGAGGGGGCAACTCCCATCTCTTGCGGGGGTGCAATTAGTGCCAGCACCGTCCGTTAAGAGTTTGGGTGTAATCTTTGACACCTCCCTTTCCATGGAGGTCAGATTGCATAACAAAGGCGGCATTTTTTCATCTCCGGCAAGCTAAGCAGTTGGCTCCTTACCTCTCTCGCCCTGACCTAGCCACTGTGATCCACACAACGGTCACCTCCAGACTGGATTATTGTAACTCACTCTACATGGGGCTCTGGTCCATGGGGTCACGAAGAGTCGGACACGACTAAACGACTAAACAACAACAAGCACAACTGGGAAAGGAAACATCTATGCTCCTATCATGTACTAAGGAAGAGGAAAATAAAAGTACCCAACTTTACACAGAACCCTTTTAGCAGATCTTGAGATAGTTTGAGTGAGTTTGCTTCCTTAGACTAAAGAATGCAAGTTCCTAGAGAAATGATCTTTAAAGGAAAATTGAAGTGAACAGTTTTTTCCTAAGATAGGGAGAGGATCTTTTATTAAGCATAGTTAATTCAATTGACATAATCACTCACAAATGATTAAAAGAGCCATAGAATTAATCAATTAAAATAAAATTAAAATTAAAAGGAATACAAAAGTGAACATTTTTTCTGAACTTGCCTAGGAACAGTAAGCCTAATTAAGATTTTTTAAAACAACCACACATAGGAAAGTGAGATTCAAGGTACCTTTAGAAAAGATTGCCCCCCCTCCCCGTAGTTTCCTTTTAAAGGAATCTTACTCAGGAGTAAATTTACCTGGCACAGAAGTAAGAAGGGGGAAAAAACTGAAAGAGACTGATACAAGGGGGGGGGGCATTTTCCAAGAAAAGAGGCCAGGAAGTCTTATAGAGGCTGGTATCAGGGCTCAGATAGACAATTGCTGGCTATGGAAGCTTCTCCCTTTTAATAACAATTTTCTTAGAAGGAACACCATATTTTCATAGGCATATGCTTAATGAAATACGTACACTGCATATTAGCTTGAGAGAGCAGTTGGCTCAACTAGGCTTTTGCAGCAGAAACATTAGTTTCTTCACAGCACATTTCAAAATACTGGAAAAAAAGACTGGAACACGGATGTAGGCTCACAAACTCAAAAGTTGCAACAAAACATCATTTACCGTCAACTTAAAATCATAATCCTCACTTAAGCTACTCGGAGGAAGACTCTTTGGAGCCTCTCTCAAATAACAAACATTTGCACGCTTCATTCTCATTTTTGTCCTGTTTAAGATTGCTAAGGCCCTTATATTTAAAAATTTTGAAGCAAGCTTGCAATTTTAAAACTATGTGCATTTAAGAACAGTCTGTGGATGCCAAAGCCAATGTAAACACAAACCCTTTAAATATTTCTAAATCTTTGAGTACATCTCTTATTCATTTTTTTTAGAGAAACTAAGATCTCTAATGCGTGGGCTCTCAGGCTGGGCTGTTATTATATCTACTGCCTTCTGAGCACCATTAAGTTTACGGTTTCACATTCTAGCTTTAGGTTATAGTTTATAGTTTAACAACACAAATTTGATGTGTTCAGCTCTCCCTAAGGGTTCACACCCTGATTTTGTTGAAGGATCTCTGAGGTGGCCGCTGTGCCCTGGGTTCCAGGTGGTGGGCCTAAGCCACCCACTAAAAGTTACAACGGTCTCGCAATTTGTACTTGGAAAGACCATTTTGCCCCTTTATTTTATTTCATTTTATTTTTCCCAGTTGCAGATGACAAACTGGAGGGGCGTATCAGAATCCTCTCTGGGGCAAAAAGGCTTCATGGAAGCTTTGTTGCCAGGAGGAGTCCAGCTAGGGTGTTTAGAAGAGTGAGCTCCCATTTTCCCTCTAATACTGAGGGGGGGTTGCTCAGTAGATTACACTAGGAGATAGAAAAACAAGCACAAGAAAGGGACAGAGAAGGGGGGGGTAGAGAGAAGAATATTCTATCAGTACTTGATTTTTTTTTCTTCAACTAAAAGGCAATCCCTGCCTACCAGAAAACCACAGGCACTAGCCTGGAAACCACGGGTCTCTCTAACCCGGTAAAAACCACGGATTCGGAATTTATTCAGCGCTGCTTACAAGACTAATACTCCGAGGGAAGACGTGGGGGAAAGAGGAAAGGAGACTTTCCACGGTTTCCCCGGTCAGGCTCCGAGAGGGAAATCGGGAAAGAGAAAAGGAGAGAAAGAGTTTAGGACGTTTCTGGGCGACTCCGAGGAAAAACGTCAGAAAAACAGTAAAAGTTCCGCGGTTTCCCCGGTCCGAGAGGGAAATCGGGGGAGGGAAGGATAGAGTTTAGGACGCTTCCAGGCGACTCCGAGGGAAGACGTCAGAGATGGAAAGAAGAAAAGCCCAGCTGTCGTGGAGACGTTACTTTCCCACCCCCTCCCAATGTATTAACTTCAAACCATACTCACATTCGTAGATGTCCCTCGTGGATCCCGGGATCCTTTCTCTTTAGCCAGCTTGACCTTGCCTTTGCTCCCCCTGGCTGGGCTTTTGGTGACGATTGATTACCGCCCGCAAAGAGGAGGTAGGGAGAGGAAAAAGGGATCCCTGGGCTAAGGTTGCCCAGTGGCACCCGATCCCCTCCATCTCCCCCCTCACCTTCACAGGAGGACCAAGTGTCCCTGAGCATGGTCGCCAAACTGTTACCGGAAAAATCTGAGGGCTCCCTTGGACAAAACAAAGACACCAACCAGGATAACTTGGAGCAAAACAGCAGCCTGTAGGGTTGGCCTTTATTGAACTGTTGCAACAGGGTGTTCCCCTCACTTGCAAGAGAGAGAAAAGACACAGAAAAATGGTGTGCAAGGCCTTATAAAAACTTTTGAAATTCTCATCCTGTAGGTCAAGCCCACCCCCAGAAACATCATGCATACATCACAGAAAGGAGGGGTTGAGGGAGGGGTGGTGGTGGTAACCTGAGTGTCCTGTCACCTGGCTGGTTCCCTTCTCCCCCTCCCCATGAGTCATTTTCCAGGTGACAGAGGGGACTTTGCAGTTTCCTGCCCCCAGAGGGAAGAGCTGATTATTGTCCTTTGTTCCAGTCTGTGCCAAATCCACTCCCATATGCAAGTTCTTGTGATCCTGATTGTCTTCTGTCTGGGACCATCAGGTTTATAGAATCATAGAATCATAGAGCTGGAAGAGACCACAAGGGCCATCGAGTCCAACCCCCTGCCAAGCAGGAAACACCATCAGAGCACTCCTGACATATGGTTGTCAAGCCTCTGCTTAAAGACCTCCAAAGAAGGAGACTCCACCACACTCCTTGGAAGCAAATTCCACTGTCGAACAGCTCTTACTGTCAGGAAGTTCTTCCTAATGTTTAGGTGGAATCTTCTTTCTTGTAGTTTGGATCCATTGCTCTGTATCCGCTTCTCTGGAGCAGCAGAAAACAACCTTTCTCCCTCCTCTATGTGACATCCTTTTATATATTTGAATATGGCTATCATATCACCCCTTTACCTCCTCTTCTCCAGGCTAAACATGCCCAGCTCCCTTAGCCGTTCCTCATAAGGCATCGTTTCCAGGCCTTTGACCATTTTGGTTGCCCTCCTCTGGACACGTTCCAGTTTGTCAGTGTCCTTCTTGAATTGTGGTGCCCAGAACTGGACACAGTACTCCAGGTGAGGTCTGACCAGAGCAGAATACAGTGGCACTATTACTTCCCTTGATCTAGATGCTATACTCCTATTGATGCAGCCCAGAATTGCATTGGCTTTTTTAGCTGCCGTGTCACACTGTTGGCTCATGTCAAGTTTATGGTCAACCAAGAATCCTAGATCCTTTTCACATGTACTGCTCTCAAGCCAGGTGTCCCTCATCTTGTATTTGTGCCTCTCATTTTTTTTGCCCAAGTGCAATACTTTACATTTCTCCCTGTTAAAATTCATTTTGTTTGTTTTTGCCCAGTTCTCTAATCTGTCAAGATCGTTTTGAAGTGTGATCCTGTCCTCTGGGGTGTTAGCCACCCCTCCCACTTTGGTGTCATCTGCAAATTTGATCAGGATGCCCTTGAGTCCATCATCCAAGTCGTTGATAAAGATGTTGAATAAGACCAGGCCCAAGACAGAACCCTGTGGCACCCCACTAGTCACTCTTCTCCAGGATGAAGAGGAACCATTGATGAGCACCCTTTGGGTTCGGTCAGTCAGCCAGTTACAAATCCACTGAGTGGTAGCATAGTCAAGACCGCATTTTACCAGCTTCTTTACAAGAATATCATGGGGCACCTTGTCGAATGCCTTGCTGAAATCAAGGTAGGCTACATCCACTGCGTTCCCTTCATCTACCAGGCTTGTAATTCTGTCAAAAAACGAGATCAGGTTAGTCTGACATGACTTATTTTTCAGAAATCCATGCTGACGATTGGTGATCACAGCATTCCTTTCTAGGTGCTCACAGACTGTTTGCTTCATGATCTGCTCCAGAATCTTCCCAGGTATTGATGTCAGACTGACTGGGCGGTAATTATTTGGGTCCTCTCTTTTCCCCTTTTTGAAAATAGGGACAACATTTGCCCTCCTCCAGTCTGCCGGGACTTCGCCTGTTCTCCAGGAATTCTCAAAGATGACTGCCAGTGGTTCTGAGATCACATCTGCCAGTTCTTTTAATACTCTTGGATGCAGTTCATCTGGCCCTGGAGACTTGAATACATCTAAACTAGCCAAGTATTCTTGTACTATCTCCTTAGTTATTCTGGGCTGTGTTTCCTTTGCTGAATCATTTGCTCCAAATTCTTCAGGTTGGGCATTGTTTTCTTTATCGGAGAAGACTGAGGCAAAGAAGGCATTGAGGAGTTCAGCCCTTTCTGTGTCCCCTGTTTGCATTTCACCATCTTCTCCTCTGAGTGGCCCCACTGTTTCTTTGTTCTTCCTTTTGCTACGAACATACCCATAAAAGCCTTTTTTGTTGCTTTTAACCTCTCTAGCCAGCCTGAGTTCATTCTGTGCTTTAGCTTTTCTGACTTTGTGTCTACACGTGCTGGCTATTTGTTTGAATTCCTCTTTGGTGGTTTCCCCCCTTTTCCATTTTTTGTACACATCCTTTTTTAATCTTAACTCAGTTAAAAGTTCTTTAGATAGCCACCCTGGCTTCTTTAGGCACCTTCCATGTTTCCGTCTCATTGGTATTGCCTGACGTTGTGCTTTTACTATCTCCCTCTTAACAAACTCCCAGCCATCATGAACTCCCTTTCCTTTTAGTATTGTTGTCCATGGGATCTCACCCAGCACTTCCCTAAGTTTTATGAAGTCGGCTTTCTTAAAGTCAAGAAATTGAGTCCTAGTATGCTTGGCTGCTCCTTTCCGCTGTATAGTAAACTTCAGAAGAGCATGATCACTCGCGCCTAATGATCCTTCCACTTCTACCCCACTAACCAGGTCATCAACATTGGTTAGGACCAGATCTAAAATGGTTGTTCCTCTTGTTGCTTCTCCCACTTTCTGGACAATGAAGTTGTCTGCAAGGCCAGTGAGGAATCTGTTGACCTTATGCTCTTGGCTGAGTTTGACATCCAACAAATATCCGGGTAATTGAAGTCCCCCATTACTACTATCTCCCTTCCTTTTGCATGCTTGGCCATCTGTTCCAGGAAGGCATCATCTATGTCCTCCGTTTGGCTTGGGGATCTATAGTAAACTCCCACAATGAGATCTCTGTTATTCTTCTCTCCCTTAATTTTGACCCAAATGCTCTCACTTTGGCTTTGAGGTTCTAAATCTTGGATCTCTTCACAGGTATACACATCCCTGACATATAACGCCACTCCTCCTCCTTTCTTGTCTGGTCTGTTTCTCTGAAATAGATTGTATCCCCCCATTATTACATTCCAATCGTGGGACTTATCCCACCAGGTTTCAGTGATGCCTATTATGTCATATTTAGTTTGCTGTACCAAGAGCTCAAGCTCATCTTGTTTATTTCCCATGCTTTGCGCATTAGTGTACAGACATTGAAGTCCATTAATCATTCCCCCGTGTCTCTTATTTAAGGATTTTTTCCTCCCACCACTAGGTCTGCATGCTGTTTGCTCCATTTGGTCTATGACATTTGGATGATCATCTTCATCAATTGATAGACTCCTACCTTCAGGAGCACTGTCTCCCTCCCCCACATTAGTCAGTTTAAAGCCCTCCTGATGAGGTTTCTGAGATTTTTGGCAAAAACATTTCTCCCAACCGTTGTGAGGTGCAGCCCATCGCTTGCCAGAAGTCCATCTTCAAGAAACTGCAGTCCGTGATCTAAGAATCCAAACCGTTCCTGTTTTCACCATTTGCGAAGCCAGCTGTTCACTTCCACGATTTTTCCCTCTCTCCCTGGGCCACGTCGTTCAACTGGGAGGACAGATGAGATGACAATTTGTGCATTTAGTTGCTTCAATTTCCTGCCGAGAGCCTCGTAGTCTCTTTTGATCTTCTGGAGGCTATTGCTTGCAGTGTCATTGGTTCCCACATGAACCAAGAGGAAGGGGTATTCGTCAGTGGGTTTTATAATTCCTTGCAGTCGTTCAGTTACATCTTGGATCTTAGCCCCGGGGAGACAGCACACTTCCCGAGACATCTTGTCAGGCCCACAGATCACTGCTTCTGTTCCCCTCAGTAGGGAATCCCCTATCACCACTACACGCCTCCTCTTAGGTTTGGTCGTGGTTCTTCCGTGAGCTGTCCGTTCCAAGGTCGCCTGCACATTCCCTGAGGACTGACTTTGCTGCTCGTCTTCATATACCTGATCGACTGTAATGAGGGAGAGATCCTCAAATGGAGTCTGCTCTTCGTCTTCCATGCTAGGGGAGAGGACTAGGGGAGAAATATGCCTCGATGCCGGAATTGGAGGCTTCCATTATTCTAAGCCCAATACGCAATCAAGATCCACAGCTTTTGTCAAATTTTGACCCGCTAGCAGTACCGACGCAAGATGCAGCTGTTGACCTGCTACCTGTACAGCCTATACGGGTCTGCAAAACCCTTGCTCTGCAAAAACCAGCTGAACATCATGATACATCAGCTGAACAACATGATATTTGTAACAGTGTCATCAAAGATCCTCTGGGCCAAATCAACCTATTGGCCCCTTAGTTAAAGCTATCACACCTACCTAGGGACCAGCGACCTCAAACCTGGAACCACCAAGCAGGGCAGAAAGAGGAGGAGCCCAGCTCAGGAGCCTCAAACCACCGGAAAAGAGATTGACTGCCACTATTTCCACCATCACCCTATTTCCACATCCTTTCTTGGAATGTGGCGGGATGGCTATCTAAGCAGGGTGATGTCGACCTTCTGGATTTCCTTACAAAATTTCAGATTATATGTCTACAGGAGACATGGTGTCTAGATCTCCATGTCCCTTCTTTACAGGGATACGAAGCCTTTGCTACCCCTGCGATAAAACCAAATTCCCGAGGCCGACCTAGTGGTGGTTTAGTCACTTTTGTTTCTACCAAGCTAAAGTGCAAGGGCCGGCAACAGCAGTGGGTGAAGAGCAACAATTTACAAATCTTACTTATTTCTAGCAGTGAAGGAGGAGATTTCCTTTGCTTTAATATATATATCCCTCCCATAGGCACCCCTCCCCAGTCGTTACAAATCTGGGAAGATTTAGAGCTATGTTTGGAGAAGGCTGAATTAGAATTCCCTGGTGTCAGGGGTTCAGAGACAGAGGCACAGGTGAGGGGGGAGACGGAGAGCGATGGGAAAGAATCCCAGGACAGTGAGGAAGAGGATGACAATGACTTGAGGTCTTCCATGAGTCTCTCAAGTGAATCGGAGGATTCCCAGAAGGGGGCGCCCCTAGTCAGGCCAAGGGGGGTCACAGGGGGGACCTGCCAGGAGCAGGGAAGCAGCAGGGAAACCCCGAGTGGGAGTGGGAGATCGGGGCCGGCTTCCCAGCAGGAACGAAGTGAAGAGAGTGGAGTTCCCAGTGTGACACACGGAGCGGAGCAGGAAGGAGACAGGGGAAGGAGATCGGGGCAGGACGTCCTGCCGGAAGAGGCGGAGAGTAGTACAGGGAGTAGTGTAAGTGTCAAGAGGAAGGTCAGGGGTAGCGAACGCACGCCAAGTTCAAATGTGGAGGCGCGCGGAAATGGAGAGAGCCCGGAGGAGGAGCCTGGCCCCAAAGCATGAAGGAGGGGGGAACAGGCATCTGAGGAATCCGCTTCAGGAGAGAGCAGGAGGGAAGGAACCCAGGGGGGCAGAAAGACCCTGCGGAAAAGGAAAGACAGGAAGAGGTGGACTAGCACAAGCCTCTTAAGCTGGTGTAGAGGCGGGACCGATTCAGAGGGGACTTCAAACGTCTAGGCTAAGAGACGCGGGGCTGCGCGCCTCGGTTGTGGAACCAATAATGAACTGCAATAAACATCCTTGTATATAAGAAGAACCTGGCGTTGGTCTTTTGTGAGCTGAGACCTGAGGCAGCCCTGACAGTAAGTCCCCTCCCAAAGATACGCAAAATTTTTTTTTGCAAAGCTCACGAAGTTTGGCAGCCATGAGTATGGAGCAGCAGATAGCTGAGCTACGCAACGCAGTCTCCCAGCTTACCACTGAGGTAGCGATCTCCCAGAAGAGGGGGGAAGAGGCGGAAAAGCGGTGCCAAGATCTGCAAGCCAGGTGGGATCATGCATGCCAGGTGGGGTTCCCGGCGGCCAAAGCTGCTGGAGTAGCACTGGGCAGAAGAGGAGGCAACTTGGTAGCCCACTTCGATGGGAACCTGAAGCAGTACCCCAGTTTTAGAGCAGACGTAGAATATGCGTTGCATTTGCTTCGCGACGACTTTAAAGATGAGGAGGAGAAAGTGGGTTTCATTGTGTCCCACTTGCATGGGGAAGCGAGGGCTTGGCTGCGCAATCTGTGGCGCGAGGATTGCCCTGCTCGAAGGGACTCTGATGAATTTATCAAATGCATGGACGCTTGCTTCCAGTCTAGCGTGGATGTGGATGTAGCACGCCAGCAGATGCATGGTTTAAGGCAAGGCAAGGCTTCAGTACGTCAGTACCATGCTCGCTTTTTCGCCTTGCTGAATGTGCTGCGATGGGAGAAAGATTCTCTGGCAGTCAGAGACTTGTTTTGGGAGGGGCTCTCTGGCCCTGTGAAAGACGAACTGGCAAGGGGGGACAGACCTAAAACCCTGGCAGACGTGGTGCAGCGGGCGCTTGCCATTGGAGTACGCCATGAAGAACGCCCTTGGCGCAATGAGGGGGGTAGCCAGCTTCACACACCGTCTAGAGTGCCTCCTTTCTTTCCCAGAGATCCAGGACGTACGCGTCCCTCACCTCAGCTGCAGGCAGGGGAGGAACCGATGGAACTGGGGAGTGCAAAGGCTCAGTCAGCGGCCGGAGACCCAGCGTCCGGAGCAGTCAAGACAAAGCCTCCTAGAGGGAACAGGAAGTGTTACATCTGTGACAGTGGGACGCACATGGCCAAAGAGGCTCCGGCAGCACACTGCAGCCTTAGCAACAGTAACTGCAGCAGCACAACATGAAGAGCAGTTTCAGGGAAACGACAATGCCTGGCTGGAAGCAGAAATGCTGGGGCACAGCCAGGCGAGCCAGTAGGGCAGTCCCCAGCGCTTTTGCAGCCTACAGACCCCCTGCCACCTAAGCCAGTGGTGCAGCTCACTGCAACTCTCCAACTACCTAATGGACGCACCCTAGAAGTCCCCATTACAATTGACAGTGGGAGCAACGCAGACTTCGTGGGGGTGCACTTCGTCAAGCAGCATTGCATAGAGCTCCTACCAGCCACGCTGCCTTTGAACGTCGTCACGGTGGATGGCAGGAAGTTGCTGGGTGGGCAGGTGGTGCAACAGACGCCACCCATGGTGATGCAGATTGGCAATCACCGAGAAATCATCAGTTTCAACGTCACCCGCCTGTCAGACACGCCTATAGTGTTAGGCATGAGTTGGCTGGATAGGCACAGCCCAACCATGGCGTGGTACCAGCGGCAGCTCACCTTCGGCTCGTCCTACTGCGTGCAGCATTGCATCCAGACCTGTCAAGAGGAGGAGGGCCCAGAGGAAGGGCAGCAGCTGAGGCTCAGCATGGCGCAAGCTGTACCCCTCAAGTACAAGGGGTTTTTGGAGGTTTTCTGCGAGAAGGAGGCTGACCAGTTGCCACCCCACCGGCCCTACGACTGCGCAATTGACCTCTTGCCAGGGACAATGCTACCGACTGCGAAGCTGTATTCCATGTCCGAGGACGAGCTGCAGGAGCTCAAGGAGTTCATAGCTCACAACCTGCAGCGGGGATTCATCCGAGAATCGAAGGCTGTAGGGGGCAGTCCTGTGTTTTTCGTGAAGAAGAAGGACACGCCCCAAAAAAGGCTGATCGTGGACTATCGCTTCATAAACTCGAAAACAAATCCTGCAGCCTTCCCCATGCCCAAGATTGACGACCTGCTCGGGACGGTGCGGAAAGGAAAGATCTTCACCAAGTTGGATCTCCGCGGCGCATACAATCTCATACGCGTGCGAGAGGGTGATGAGTGGAAGACGGCCATGTTCACACCGTTGGGCACCTACGAATACAGAGTTATGCCGTTTGGTCTCCAAAATGGCTCCCACTTCTTCCAAGCTTTTATGCATCACGTGCTAGCGGGACTCCTCTACAAGAAGTGCGTATGTTTCCTCGACGACATTCTTATCTTCTCGGAATCGCCGGAGGCTCACGAGAGCGACGTTAAGGAAGTCCTGCAGAGGCTACGGGAGCACAGGCTCTACGCCAAACTGGAGAAGTGCCAATTCGACGTGACGGAGGTGGATTTTCTGGGCTATAGGCTGTCCGACAGGGGACTAGCCATGGACAGCGCCAAGGTCCGCGCGGTGTTGGACTGGAAGAGCCCGCGAACGCGGAAGGAGGTCCAGAGGTTCGTCGGTTTCGCCAACTTTTACCGCAAGTTCATCAGGGGTTTCGCCAGGGAGACGGCAGCTATCACGGACACTCTCAGCTCCAAGAAGAAGAAGTTCACCTGGACGGACCAGGCGGAGCAGTCCTTCAGAAGACTTAAGAGTCTCTTTGCGTCCGAAGAACAGCTGTTACACGTGAATCCCGGCAGGCCCATGAGGGTGGAGACTGACGCATCTGACAGAGCGGTGGGGGCCGTCCTCTTGCAGGAAGACCCGCAGGGGTACTGGAGGCCCTGTGCTTTCTACTCCCGGAAGCTCAGCAAGTCGGAACAGAACTACACCATCTGGGACAGGGAGCTGCTGGCCATCCACGCAGCTTTCAAGGCATGGAGGCACTTTCTCATCGGAGCCAAGCACACCGTGCAGGTCTGCACGGACCACAAGAACCTAGAGTACTGGCGCACGGCGAAGCTACAGAGCCAGAGGCACATACGCTGGGCGGAGTTCTTTGCGGATTTCGATTTCAGGATAGAGTACATCCCAGGCGACAACAATGTCATAGCAGATGCGCTCTCCAGGAAACCGCAGTATCTCGAGGAAGCGGCACCGGCGGCAGCCAGGCACATTTTTGCACCACAGGCGTGGGCGTGCGCTTCAGCCGCCGTGGACCTGGAGGCGGTGCGGCGCGCGTTGCAGGCGGATCCGTTCGCACAGTCCAAAATGGAAGAGGTGCGGAGAGGCACGGCGAAGGACGACGAGTTCCAGATACGCGACGGCCTGCTGACCCGTAAAGGTGCTCTCTACGTTCCGGGAGATGATCTCCGCGCGAAGGTTCTGCAGCAGTTGCACGACGCACCCAGCGCTGGCCACTTCGGCAAGGAAAAGACGACGGAATTAGTGGCCAGAGACTTTTGGTGGCCCCAGATGCGAGGGGAGGTCGCGGAGTACGTCGCCAGGTGTGACACATGCCAAAGGTCCAAGCCAGTGCACCAGAAGCCAGCGGGACTGCTGGAACCGCTGGAGACGCCACTGCAACCGTGGGAGAGGGTGGCGCTGGACTTTGTCACTGATCTGCCCAGTTCGCGAGGCAAGACGGCGGTGCTTGTGGTTGTAGACCTGTTCACCAAGATGGCGCATTTCATTCCTTGCGCGAAGGTGGCGACAGCGGAGCAGACCGCCAAACTGTTCATCGACCACGTGTTCAAGGTGCATGGCTTGCCACGGTCCATTCTGTCCGACAGGGGGCGCCAGTTTGTGTCCAGCTTCTGGCAGAAGCTCCTAGGGATTCTGCACGTCAAAATCAACCTGTCGTCGGCGAGACATCCGCAGACCAACGGCCAAGCGGAGAGGGTCAACGCGATCATGCAGCAGTACCTGAGATGTTACGCCAATCAGCGACCCGCGGCTTGGGTGGATTACCTGCCGATGGCTGAGTTTGCCTACAACAACACGAAGCACGCGTCGACGGGGGTGACGCCGTTCTTCGCTAACAATGGACGGCATCCCAGAACCTTCCCGGGGCTCGTAACGACGGGGGAGGGGGCACCACAGGAAGCCGACCATTTCGCAGCAGAATTGCAAGAGGTCCACGACGAGCTACGGAGACATTTGGAACTAGCCAAACAGGCCTATAAGGTGCAGGCAGACAAACACAGGAGGGAGGGGGAAGACATCCAGGTGGGAGACTGGGTATGGTTAGCGGCCCAAGCAATGCCGGCCAAGTCGTTAGCTAAAAAGAAGCTAGGACACAGGCAACTAGGGCCGTATCAAGTTGAGGCCAGGATCAATCCCGTAGCGTTTCGACTGGCCCTCCCCGAAGGTTCCAGAATGCACCCGGTCTTTCATAGGTCGGTGCTCACCCCTTACAGGGCCCCACACAGATTTCAGGAGTCAGGGACGGCACCAGAACCGAGCAGAGAGTCGCCCAAGAGGGGGAGGTCACCTAGGGACAAACCAATCAACGAGGTCACAGAGATTCTGGACTCGAGATGGGGGGAAGAGGGAGTAGAATATTTTCTCGCCAGGGAGGGCGCCCCGGCCAGCGCCAACAGTTGGGTGCCGGACTACGCTTTGGACGAACCCCTCCTCAAGGACGAGTTCCATGCCCTTTTCCCACACAGGCCCATGCCAGCACAGTTTTTCGACGATTGGCTTTTTACGCCCACACTTTCCGCCAGCACCTTCCGAGGGTTCTCCTCCGCAGAGGAGACGACGCCAGAGTCGAGCCCTCCAAGGGGATCGTGTTCGGGGGTGGACACCGACCCTTCTTACTGGTGGGACGACCAACCAGAAGAAGACTGGCGCACGAGGTGGCGGATGGGTCCTTGGCAAGCAGACCCCACCCAGGCAACAGGGGGAGGGGAGGACGTGAACATGTTGGGAGAGGACCATGGGTTCGAGCACACAAACAATGAACTGGAAGCAGAGGAGATCGACGTCGACGACCTGTGTCCGGCAGCGACCTCCGCAACGACGGAGCCCCCGGAACCTGCGCCCGAGCAGCGGGAGGG
Organism: Podarcis bocagei; assembly: GCF_964188305.1. NCBI lineage: Eukaryota > Metazoa > Chordata > Lepidosauria > Squamata > Lacertidae > Podarcis > Podarcis bocagei. Next base: position 93,458,538 of record NC_138131.1, on the reverse strand, counting down.
GGGAAGGGGGGCTTCGAGGGGGGATGGATGTCAGGGGTTCAGGGACAGAGGCACAGGTGAGGGGGGAGACGGAGAGCGATGGGGAAGAATCCCAGGACAGTGAGGAAGAGGATGACAATGACTTGAGGTCTTCCATGAGTCTCTCAAGTGAATCGGAGGATTCCCAGAAGGGGGCGCCCCTAGTCAGGCCAAGGGGGGTCACAGGGGGGACCTGCCAGGAGCAGGGAAGCAGCAGGGAAACCCCGAGTGGGAGTGGGAGATCGGGGCCGGCTTCCCAGCAGGAACGAAGTGAAGAGAGTGGAGTTCCCAGTGTGACACACGGAGCGGAGCAGGAAGGAGACAGGGGAAGGAGATCGGGGCAGGACGTCCTGCCGGAAGAGGCGGAGAGTAGTACAGGGAGTAGTGTAAGTGTCAAGAGGAAGGTCAGGGGTAGCGAACGCGCGCCAAGTTCAAATGTGGAGGCGCGCGGAAATGGAGAGAGCCCGGAGGAGGAGCCTGGCCCCAAAGCACGAAGGAGGGGGGAACAGGCATCTGAGGAATCCGCTTCAGGAGAGAGCAGGAGGGAAGGAACCCAGGGGGGCAGAAAGACCCTGCGGAAAAGGAAAGACAGGAAGAGGTGGACTAGCACAAGCCTCTTAAGCTGGTGTAGGGGCGGGACCGATTCAGAGGGGACTTCAAACGTCTAGGCTAAGAGACGCGGGGCTGCGCGCCTCGGTTGTGGAACCAATAATGAACTGCAATAAACATCCTTGTATATAAGAAGAACCTGGCGTTGGTCTTTTGTGAGCTGAGACCTGAGGCAGCCCTGACACCTGGCATGGATATCCTGCTGGCAGGTGATTTCAACGCCAGGATAGGAAATGACATTAATACGTACTGCTCTAAATCCCAGTTCCTGCCAGAGGCAGATTGGTTTATTCCCTGGTCCTCTGTCAATAAGGTCTTGAATAAGGCAGGCATTACATTAATGGAGACTGCCTTCAAACATAATTTGTATAATTTGCATGGTACCCATATGGACAGGTCAGGGGGTTTCTTTTCTTTTCTTGGACCTAGAGGTGCGAGCGTTATTGATTATATCCTAGTCTCCCCAAAACTCTTGGAGAGGTCACAGGGCTTCAGGACTTTCAATAGAATTGAGAGTGATCATCTTCCTATATCAGTTTCACTAATTCCCCGTGGTTTGGAGGATCCGCAATACCGCAATCACTGTGCAGACCCACCTCCAACTCTGGCCCTTCGTAGGCGTAAATGGAACAGCGACCTGGAATCTAAAATCAAACTACACCTGCATTCATCAGACTTACTGGCCTTGAGAGACCAGTGTATCTCATCTAATTCTGACCCCTTTTCAACATTTCAGCAGGTCTCAGAGTCGCTCTTCCCACTACTCACGAATTCCAACCCTCCCAAACAACAAAACAACTCGAGGGCCTGGTTCAACAAAGACTGTAGGAATCTAAGATCTTTGCTTAGGAAATTACAAAATAAGGTAAAACAGGAAGGGACCCTGTCCTCAGTGGAAAACCTGCACAGGTGGCGTTCTCATTATAAAAATACTCTAAAATTTAAGAAATCCCTCTACAGAAAGGAACAATGGGAGGCACTTGACAAAGCGATCAAATTGTGGGACGACAAAAAGTTCTGGGAAATAATTGCTCAGGGAGTTTCACCCAAAGGGAAAATTGTAACCAACAGTATTTCATCTAACTTATGGTACCAACATTTTTCCCGGCTATATACAGCTCCAAACATTGCTAAACCGAGCCAGTTTCCTCCTCTTAAAAACGATCTATTAATGGGCTGGGATCCTGTTACCAAATCAGAATGTTTACAGCTAATTAAAGCACTCAAGAATGGCAAAGCTCCCGGTGAAGATATGATTCCTCCTGAGGTGCTTAAATTAAATGCCTAGTGGTGGGCTGCTATTTTGGCCCAACTTTTTACAGCAATAAATGATACATGCAAAATCCCAGAAAACTGGAAACTGAGCCTGGTAGCCCCCATCTATAAGAAGGGAGACCCCCAAGACCCCTCAAACTATCGCCCCATAAGTCTCCCGGACATTGTGTATAAACTTTATACTCGATACCTGCTAAATAAACTGGTTGACTGGGCTGACCACTCTAACTTGCTTAATCCGGAACAGGCAGGGTTTAGAAAGGGCCATAGTACAACAGGCCATTGTTTGGTACTACAGACAATGATAGATAAGTATACAAAGGTACATAAGAGCAAACTTTTTGTGGCTTTTGTAGATCTCACATCCGCTTTAGATTCAATCTGTAGGGACAAATTATGGCAAAAACTATATGAAACAGATATTGATAGACGACTTCTTATCAGAGTTTGCAGGGCAGCGGCGCGCGAAGTTATACGCATCTTTTAGAATTAGGGGAGCTAGTCTCAAACGTTTGTTGGGGGAGACCTAGGGTTTTTTTGTGGGGGAAGTTATTTGTCCTGTCTTCAAGCTTTTTATGATGGAGGACCTCTGTAGCCACCCCCAACGACACGATCTCAAGATGGAAGGGGAGGGAACAGCTGCAGTCACCTGCGATTCCTGCGCAATGTTTGCCATCTTGCCAAAGGTTGCAGAGGACAGGGTCACACTTCAAAACGACCTTGACAGATTAGAGAACTGGGCAAAAACAAACAAAATGAATTTTAACAGGGAGAAATGTAAAGTATTGCACTTGGGCAAAAAAAATGAGAGGCACAAATACAAGATGGGTGACACCTGGCTTGAGAGCAGTACATGTGAAAAGGATCTAGGAGTCTTGGTTGACCACAAACTTGACATGAGCCAACAGTGTGACGCGGCAGCTAAAAAAGCCAATGCAATTCTGGGCTGCATCAATAGGAGTATAGCATCTAGATCAAGGGAAGTAATAGTGCCACTGTATTCTGCTCTGGTCAGACCACACCTGGAGTACTGTGTCCAGTTCTGGGCACCACAATTCAAGAAGGACACTGACAAACTGGAACGTGTCCAGAGGAGGGAAACCAAAATGGTCAAAGGCCTGGAAACGATGCCTTATGAGGAACGGCTAAGGGAGCTGGGCATGTTTAGCCTGGAGAAGAGGAGGTTAAGGGGTGATATGATAGCCATGTTCAAATATATAAAAGGATGTCACATAGAGGAGGGAGAAAGGTTGTTTACTGCTGCTCCGAGAAGCGGACACGGAGCAATGGATCCAAACTACAAGAAAGAAGATTCCACCTAAACATTAGGAAGAACTTCCTGACAGTAAGAGCTGTTCGACAGTGGAATTTGCTGCCAAGGAGTGTGGTGGAGTCTCCTACTTTGGAGGTCTTTAAGCAGAGGCTTGACAACCATATGTCAGGAGTGCTCTGATGGTGTTTCCTGCTTGGCAGGGGGTTGGACTCGATGGCCCTTGTGGTCTCTTCCAACTCTATGATTCTATGATTCTATGATTCTATGATTCTATGATTCTATGATTCTATGATTCTATGATTCTCAAAATACTTAGAGAGTTACATTCAGACACCACAGTTAAAATCAGAACTGGGATGTCAGGCAACTATACTGACCCATGTGGTAGCGGTTTTTGTGATGAAGGCCATGAAAGCCAGGGAAAGATTTATGGATGACAATGTAAAGACCCCTTCATCGTCTGTTTAACTCATTGCTGGTTTTCCCTCTCTTTCTATTTTGTGGGATGAAGGTTTTGTTGGCATAGTATGTAATGAATTTTAATATTTTTAACTATTGTTGTGTTGATGTTTGTGTACAGGCATGGTCCTCACAATAAACGGATTTGTTGTTGTTGTTGTTGGTTTAGGGTTACGGTTAGGATTATGGTTAGGGTTAGGGTTTGGGTTGGGGTTAGCATTAGGGTTAGGGTTAGGGTTGGGGTTGGGGTGAATGACCACCGAAAGAACAATCCAAGCTTATTCGTCCTCTTCCTATTCAGATGGAACCCAAACACCTATGCTTGATTTGGGCTGATAAAAAACATTTCACTCTGCGATTTTTGAGTGAATGTGCATTCTAACCCCCAAAACAGCAATTTGAAATAAGCCCAATCAGGCCTTTCTCATCTTCTTTTTATGCAGATGGAACCCAAAGCACCTTTTTGCTGTGGTTGGGGGTGATTCTGGTCCACACCCCAAAAACACCATGCGAATTGAAATAAGACCAATCAAAGCTTATTCGTCTTCTGTATACACATATGGAAGCCAGGAGACTGTGTTGTTTTATTTTGGTCTCATTACACACACTTTGCGATTTCAGGGTCAATGTGCATTAACACCAAAGAACACGACATGAAATAAGCAAAATCCAAGATTCTTCTTTCTATGTAGCTGGAACCCAAAACAACCTGTTTGGCATTGTTTAGGCTTATTTTACTTCGCTTTGCTATTGTTAGTGTTAGTGTTAGTGTTAGTGTTAGTGTTAGGGTTAGGGTTAGGGTTAGGGTTAGGGTTAGGGTTAGGGTTAGGGTTAGGGTTAGGGTTAGGGTCAGGGTGAATGACCACTGAAAGAACAATCCAAGCTTATTTGTCCTCCTTCAATAGAGATGGAACCAAAACACCTATCCTTGATTTCCGCTGATAAGAAACATGTCATTCTGCGATCTTTGGGTGAATGTGCATTCTAAACCAAAAAAAACCCCCAATTTGAAATAACCCAATCACAGCTTTATCATCTTCTTTTTATGTAGATGGAACCCAAAGGACCTTTTTGTTTTGGTTGGGGGTGATTCTGGTGCACACCCAAAAAACACCATGCGAATTGAAATAAGACCAATCAAAGCTTATTCGTCTTCTCTCTACGCATATTGAAGCAAAAAGACGGTGTTGTGTTATTTTGGTTTCATTACACACACTTTGCGATTTCTGGGTCAATGTGCATTAACACCAAAGAAAACGACTTGAAATAAGCGAAATCCAAGATTCTTCTTTCTATGTAGTTGGAACACAAAACAACCTGTTTGGCTTTGTTTAGGCTTATTACACTTCGCTTTGCTAGGGTTAATGTTAGTGTTAGTGTTAGGGTTACGTTTAGGTTTAGGGTTGGGGTTGGGGTTGGGGTTGGGGTTGGGGTTGGGGTTAGGGTTAGGGTTAGGGTTAGGGTTAGGGTTAGGGTTAGGGTTAGGGTTAGGGTTAGGGTTAGGGTGAATGACCACCGAAAGAACAATCCAAGTTTATTCGTCCTCCTTCTATTGAGATAGAACCGAAACACCTATGGTTGATTTCGGCTGATAACAAACATGTCACTCTGCGATTTTTGAGTGAATGTGCATTCTAACCCTAAAAACACCAATTTGAAATAAGCCCAATAAGGACTTTATCATCTTCTTTTTATGTAGGTGGAACCCAAAACACCTTTTTGCTTTGGTTGGGGGTGATTCTGGTGCACACCCAAAAAACACCATGTGAATTGTAATAAGCCCAATCAAAGCTTATTCGTCTTCTCTCTACGCATAGTGAAGCAAAAAGACGGTGTTGTGTTATTTTGGGCTCATTACACGCACTTTGCGATTTCTAGGTAAATGTGCAGTAACACCAAAGAAAACGCCTTGAAATAAGCGAAATCCAAGATTCTTCTTTCTATGTAGGTGTAACACACAACAACCTGTTTCGCTTTGTTTAGGCTTATTACACTTCGCTTTGCTAGGGTTAGTGTTAGTGTTAGTGTTAGGGTTACGTTTAGGTTTAGGGTTGGGGTTGGGGTTGGGGTTGGGGTTGGGGTTGGGGTTGGGGTTGGGGTTGGGGTTGGGGTTGGGGTTGGGGTTGGGGTTGGGGTTAGGGTTAGGGTTAGGGTTAGGGTTAGGGTTAGGGTTAGGGTTAGGGTTAGGGTTAGGTTCGGGGTGAATGACCACCGAAAGAACAATCCAAGCTTATTCGTCCTCTTTCTGTTCAGATGGAACCAAAACACCTATACTTGATTTGGGCTGATAAAAAACATGTCACTCTGCAATTTTTGGGTGAATGTGCATTCCAACCCCAAAAACACCAATTTGAAATAAGCCCAATCAGAGCTATATCATCTTCTTTTTATGTAGATTGAACCCAAAACACCTTTTAGCTTTGGTCGGGGGTGATTCTGGTACACACCCAAAAAACACCATGCGAATTGAAATAAGCCCAATCAAAGCTTATTCGTCTTCTTAATACGCATATGGAAGCGGAAAGACGGTGTTGTGTTATTTTGGTCTCATTACACACACTTTGCGATTTCTGGGTCAATGTGCATTAACACCAAAGAACACGACTCGAAATAACCGAATTCCAATATTATTCTTTCTATGTAGCTGGAACCCAAAACAACCTGTTTGGCTTTTTTTGCCTTATTGATAAAGCTCTGATTGGGCTAATTTCAAATCCAAGATTCTTCTTTCTATGTAGCTGGAACCCAAAACAACCTGTTTGGCTTTGTTTAGCCTTATTACATTTCTCTTTGCTAGGGTTGGGGTTATGCTTAGGGTTAGGGTTACTGTTAGGGTTAGGGTTAAGGTTAAGGTTAAGGTTAAGGTTAAGGTTAAGGTTAAGGTTAAGGTTAAGGTTAAGGTTAAGGTTAAGGTTCGGGTTCGGGTTCGGGTTCGGGTGAATAACCACCGAAAGAACAATCCAAGTTTATTCGTCCTCCTTCTTTTTTATATATATAAATTTTTTATTGGTTTTACAAAATTTTTCAAACAATACAAACAAATAAAAAGACATACAAACATGTATAATTTCATAGCCCTTTTTTCATATCCCTTACTTCTGGGACTCCCCCATACCTCCCCTTCGTGCATCCCAATGTCCAAATTTCTTTCAGCAACTTCTAAATAATTTTATCAAATATATGTCTTGCTAATCTTTTCTTCAACTTAATCTTATGTCGCTGTAAAGAAAGGAGGAGGTGTGGCGTTATATGTCAGGGATGTGTATACCTGTGAAGAGATCCAAGATTTAGAACCTCAAAGCCAAAGTGAGAGCATTTGGGTCAAAATTAAGGGAGAGAAGAATAACAGAGACCTCATTGTGGGAGTTTACTATAGATCCCCAAGCCAAACGGAGGACATAGATGATGCCTTCCTGGAACAGATGGCCAAGCATGCAAAAGGAAGGGAGATAGTAGTAATGGGGGACTTCAATTACCCGGATATTTGTTGGACGTCAAACTCAGCCAAGAGCATAAGGTCAAACAGATTCCTCACTGGCCTTGCAGACAACTTCATTGTCCAGAAAGTGGGAGAAGCAACAAGAGGAACAGTCATTTTAGATCTGGTCCTAACCAATGTTGATGACCTGGTTAGTGGGGTAGATGTGGATGGATCATTAGGCGCGAGTGATCATGCTCTTCTGAAGTTTACTATACAGCGGAAAGGAGCAGCCAACCATACTAGGACTCAATTTCTTGACTTTAAGAAAGCCGACTTCATAAAACTTAGGGAAGTGCTGAGTGAGATCCCATGGACAGCAATACTAAAAAGAAAGGGAGTTCATGGTGGCTGGGAGTTTGTTAAGAGGGAGATAGTAAAAGCACAACGTCAGGCAATACCAATGAGACGGAAACATGGAAGGTGCCTAAAGAAGCCAGGGTGGCTATCTAAAGAACTTTTAACTGAATTAAGATTAAAAAAGGATGTGTACAAAAAATGGAAAAGGGGGGAAACCACCAAAGAGGAATTCAAACAAATAGCCAGCACGTGTAGACACAAAGTCAGAAAAGCTAAAGCACAGAATGAACTCAGGCTTGCTAGAGAGGTTAAAAGCAACAAAAAAGGCTTTTATGGGTATGTTCGTAGCAAAAGGAAGAACAAAGAAACAGTGGGGTCACTCAGAGGAGAAGATGGTGAAATGCAAACAGGGGACACAGAAAGGGCTGAACTCCTCAATGCCTTCTTTGCCTCAGTCTTCTCCGATAAAGAAAACAATGCCCAACCTGAAGAATTTGAAGCAAATGATTCAGCAAAGGAAACACAGCCCAGAATAACTAAGGAGATAGTACAAGAATACTTGGCTAGTTTAGATGTATTCAAGTCTCCAGGGCCAGATGAACTGCATCCAAGAGTATTAAAAGAACTGGCAGATGTGATCTCAGAACCACTGGCAGTCATCTTTGAGAATTCCTGGAGAACAGGCGAAGTCCCGGCAGACTGGAGGAGGGCAAATGTTGTCCCTATTTTCAAAAAGGGGAAAAGAGAGGACCCAAATAATTACCGCCCAGTCAGTCTGACATCAATAGCAGGGAAGATTCTGGAGCAGATCATTAAGCAAACAGTCTGTGAGCACCTAGAAAGGAATGCTGTGATCACCAATAGTCAGCATGGATTTCTGAAAAATAAGTCATGTCAGACTAACCTGATCTCATTTTTTGACAGAATTACAAGCCTGGTAGATGAAGGGAACGCAGTGGATGTAGCCTACCTTGATTTCAGCAAGGCATTTGACAAGGTGCCCCATGATATTCTTGTAAAGAAGCTGGTAAAATGCGGTCTTGACTATGCTACCACTCAGTGGATTTGTAACTGGCTGACTGACCAAACCCAAAGGGTTCTCATCAATGGTTCCTCTTCATCCTGGAGAAGAGTGACTAGTGGGGTGCCACAGGGTTCTGTCTTGGGCCCGGTCTTATTCAACATCTTTATCAACGACTTGGATGATGGACTCAAGGGCATCCTGATCAAATTTGCAGATGACACCAAACTGGGAGGGGTGGCTAACACCCCAGAGGACAGGATCACACTTCAAAACGACCTTGACAGATTAGAGAACTGGGCCAAAACAAACAAGATGAACTTTAACAGGGAGAAATGTAAAGTATTGCACTTGGGCAAAAAAAATGAGAGGCACAAATACAAGATGGGTGACACCTGGCTTGAGAGCAGTACATGTGAAAAGGATCTAGGAGTCTTGGTTGACCACAAACTTGACAAGAGCCAACAGTGTGACGCGGCAGCTAAAAAAGCCAATGCAATTCTGGGCTGCATCAATAGGAGTATAGCATCTAGATCAAGGGAAGTAATAGTGCCACTGTATTCTGCTCTGGTCAGACCACACCTGGAGTACTGTGTCCAGTTCTGGGCACCACAATTCAAGAAGGACACTGACAAACTGGAATGTGTCCAGAGGAGGGCAACCAAAATAGTCAAAGGCCTGGAAACGATGCCTTATGAGGAACGGCTAAGGGAGCTGGGCATGTTTAGCCTGGAGAAGAGGAGGTTAAGGGGTGATATGATAGCCATGTTCAAATATATAAAAGGATGTCACATAGAGGAGGGAGAAAGGTTGTTTTCTGCTGCTCCAGAGAAGTGGACACGGAGCAATGGATCCAAACTACAAGAAAGAAGATTCCACCTAAACATTAGGAAGAACTTCCTGACAGTAAGAGCTGTTCGACAGTGGAATTTGCTGCCAAGGAGTGTGGTGGAGTCTCCTACTTTGGAGGTCTTTAAACAGAGGCTTGACAACCATATGTCAGGAGTGCTCTGATGGTGTTTCCTGCTTGGCAGGGGGTTGGACTCGATGGCCCTTGTGGTCTCTTCCAACTCTATGATTCTATGATTCTTTTTCTTTCTCAAAACCTCGCCATTTTAGCATTCATCTATTTTATAATAGTTCTTAAGATAGATTTTAAATTTCTTCCAATCCTTTTCCGCCGTCTCTTTCCCCTGGTCACGGATTCTGCCAGCCATCTCAGCCAGTGTCATGTAGTCCATCACTTTCATCTGCCATTCTTCCAGAGTGGGTAGATCTTGTGTCTTCCAATACTTTGCGATGAGTATTCTTGCTGCTGTCGTAGCATACATAAAGAAAGTTCTATCTTTTTTTAACACCAATTGGCCGACAATGCCCAAGAGAAAGGCCTCTGGTTTCTTAGGGAAGGTACATTTAAGTACCTTTTTCATTTCGTTATATATCATCTCCCAAAAGGCCTTAATCTTCGGGCACGTCCACCAAAGGTGATAGAAAGTACCTTCAGTTTCTTTACATTTCCAACACTTATTATCAGGCAAATGGTAAATTTTTGCTAGCTTGACTGGGGTCGTGTACCACCTGTAAATCATTTTCATAATATTTTCCTTTAAGGCATTACATGCCGTGAATTTTATCCCGGTGTTCCACAACCATTCCCAGCCAGCAAACATAATGTTATAACCAATGTCCTGTGGCCACTTAATCATAGCTGATTTTACTGTTTCATCTTGTGTATTCCATTTCAGCAGCAAATTATACATTCTTGACAGATTCTTAGTATTGGGTTCTAACAGTTCAATTTCTAATTTTGATTTCTCCACCTGGAAGCCAATTTTCCTGTCTTGTTTATACACCTCCATTATTTGATAATAATGGAGCCAGTCTCGTACTTTGGGTTTCAATTTCTCGTGACTCTGTAACTTCAACTTATCTCCATCTTGTTCCAAAATTTCCCAATACTTTGGCCATTCCGCTTCCATATTAAGTTTTTTCAACGCCTTAGCCTCCAAGGGTGACAACCATCTAGGGGTTTTGTTTTCCAACAGATCTTTATATCTTATCCAAACATTATATAAAGCTTTTCTGACAATATGATTTTTAAAGGCCTTATGCACCTTAATTTTATCATACCATAGATATGCGTGCCAACCAAATGCATTATTAAAACCTTCCAAATCCAGGGACTTCCGGTCGGTGCCAGCGCTTAATGGCGGTCCTGCCTCCGAGCTCCGGAGAAGGACTGCTTCGCAAGTTCGGGTCTTACCCGCTACGGCGAGCGGGGGACCCCTAAAATCTCAGGCGCTGAAGCCTGAGAACAAGGAGACTCGGTGGGCACCTTTGCGCCCCCCGGTACCGTGAAAGAGCCTTTTTAAAGGCTACGGATCGACATCGGGAGTGAGCGCGGTGCTGAGAGTCGTCACCCAGCCTGCGAAGTGAAGCCGCGTCACCATAAGCGGAGAGCGCCGATTCCTTCCTGAAAAGAAAATTTGGACGGAATTCCCGTGAGTAGGAGCTGAAAAACAATCGGGACCCTTTAAATTTTGAAAATTGAGCTAAAAGCGGGGAGATTAAATCAAGGAAGTCTGCCTCCCCCGACTGCATGAAAGTGAAAGCAACGGTACTTTAAACTTGCATCCGCTGAAACCCGCTCTCTTTAATTAACCAAACCGGGCACTTAGACCTTAGATCTCCCCTCCAGCTAGCAGGGCAGAGGGGAGGTGAATGAGACTTCTATAACTGCATGATTCACCTGAAGTAAAAAAGCCTCTGCTGTCTTATTTATTGAAAGTACGAAACGGTCTGCCTCTTTAGAACAATAGGTCACTGAACTGACTTTTGCCTGCAGAGTGATACTGTGATACAAAGTTTACACAGTGACTGGCTACAGTATATTACAAGAATAAACAGCATAAACTGGGAAACTGTGGCAATTTGTACCTATAAGCTTTTAGCAACATTGACTTTGACTGCGTTAATCTCTCTTTTTTATATCTTTGGACATTCTCCTTTGTTCTCGTACTTGGATACTTTATTTTATGGCCATTTTGATTTGCTCCCCCTAGAGGGTAAAGTAAAGTTCGGCACGGCCTAGGACAGTGGAATTTTCCAACGAGAAACAGCTCCCGTGGGAAGTGACCTTGACATGAGTGGCGCACAAGAAGAGATTGTCACAAGAGCCAAAATTAGGCAACAACAACAACAGCTGCAACAGCAACAGACAAAGAAAAGAGGCTCAATTTCAGCTGCAACTCCAGGACCAGCAGGAACAACAGAACAAGAAAAAGGTGCAGCTGCTTCTATGGAAGCTGTGACAGACGCTCTGCTTAAGATAAATCAAACTCTGGAGTCTTTGACAAAACAGACTTCAGAAAATACACAAAAATTAACAGAAATATCAGTAAGATTAAACCAGAACACAGAATCTATAAATAAATTGGTGGAGGAAAACGCTACTACACGTCAAATTGCCGAAGATGCTAAAGCTGTTGCTGGAGAAACGCAAGAGAAATTAGAGCCGATTGCTAAGAAGGTTTATGAGCATGATGCAACTTTGGCCTTGTGGGAGTTACAGAGAAAAGAGAGAAATTTGAAATTAAGATCGATTCCGGAGAATGAGAGAGACAACCTTGCGGAATATCTGACACGGGAGTTTGTGGACTGTTGGGAGCTGGAAGAAGACGAATTTAAAATTACAACAGCTTTTAGACTGGGCAAAAAGCAGGACAGAAAGACTCCGAGAGATTGCCTGATCACATTTAGATCCAAGGAGGAAAGAGACAAAATATTAGGACTACATTTTGAAAAGGCCCTGCAAATTGGCAACTCAACTGTACAGATCTTTAAAGACATCCCAAAATATATTCTGGATCTAAGAAACTTCTACAAGGACCTGGTTCTTTTGTTAAAGAAAAATTCCATCCGCTTTAGGTGGGAATTTCCACAAGGACTGTCATTCGACTATAAGGCAAAGAAGGTGAAAATAAAGACAATTCAAGACAAAGACAAATTTTTGGCAAGAAATCAGGAGGACCTGCAGAAGGGGACAGTGGACGTACTTGCAGAACAGAGGAGAGCACTAGAGATTCTGAATCTCTCGATTGGACCAAAACTACCGTTATCAGAAGAAGAGCAACAACTTGGAGCTGTTGGAGGAGCTTCAGGAAAATAACAAGATGGCTCTGCAATTCCTCAGTTGGAATTGTAATGGGCTCAATGGGCCTTTGAAGAGAAGACAAGTATTTCATATATTGAATAGAGAACAGCTGGATTTGATATGCCTACAAGAAACTCATATAACTAGAGCCCACAGGAGACTACTTACAAACAAAAGACTAGGACAAGAATTCGTTTCTTCAGACAAAGTCAAGAAAAGAGGAGTTGTAATATATGTGAAAGAGAAATGGGCTCCAAAAATGATATTTAAAGATGAACAAGGGAGATATTTGGCAGTGGAGATACAAGTACAAGGAGAAAAACTTTTAGTTGTTGGAATCTATGCACCAAATGAAGGCAAATCTGACTTCTTTAAGAGACTTCATGAAACCTTGATGGACTATCTGGATTACAATATGATAATTATGGGAGACATGAATGGCATGGTCTCCACTAATATGGACAAGGCACAAAGACAAACAATTAGTAAGGAAGGGAGACTTCCTAAGACTTTTTTTGAAATGACTGAAAATATGGACTTGATAGATATATGGAGAACAAGGAACCCCCTGGAGAGGGAGGGAACCTTTTTCTCCCAAGCAATGATGACCTGGACCAGAATTGATCAAATCTGGATTACTAGTGGTATGGCTCCAAAGATTAAGAAGGTAGAAATCTGCCCAAAAACTTGCTCCGACCATAATGCAGTGAAGATGGAAATGAAACTTACAACAACTGGTCAATTTAGATGGAGAATGAATGACACCCTCTTTCGAGACAAGGAGATCCTTATGAAGGCCCAAAAAACTTTAAAAGACTATTTTGAAATAAATTTGAGGGCTGACGTCGAGAAAAGAGTGATCTGGGACGCAAGCAAAGCGGTGATGCGAGGCTTCTTGATTCAACAAAACTCAATAAAGAGGAAAAAAGAAAATGAGAAAAAAGAAAAGATTTTGGAAAAGATAAAGGAAGGAGAGAAAAAATTAAGAACAAAACCAAAGTCCCAGGAGATTTTAAGAGAGATTAAGTTATATCAAACACAATATATGGAATTGATGAACCTAGAGATTGAATGGAAGATAAAGCAGATGAAGCAAAAGACATTTGAATCAGCAAATAAATGTGGCAAACTTCTGGCATGGCAACTGAAGAAAAGGCAGAAACTAAATACAGTGACAAGCCTAGAAGTGGAAGGAAAGAATATATCTAAACCCAATGAAATTAGAAATTGCTTCCTGAGCTATTTTAAAAAACTTTATACTCAAGGCCCGCAAAATGAAGAAGATATAGACAAATTCCTTGATAAGTATGGATTACAAGAAATCTCTCATCAAAGTAAGATGGATTTGAACCAGAGAATAACAGAACAAGAGATAGAGGCTGCCATTCAGAATATGCAACTGGGCAAATCTCCAGGACCAGATGGATTGACTTCAAGATACTACAAATCGCTGAAGGAATGGCTGATTCAACCACTAAAAGAAGTCTGTAATGAGATCCTTGAGGGAAAGAAGACACCTGAATCGTGGAAAGAAGCATATATCTCACTCATACCAAAGACAGAGACTGAAAAGACTCAACTGAAGAACTACCGCCCAATATCACTACTTAATGTGGATTACAAAATCTTTGCAGACATTTTGGCAAAAAGATTTAAAAAGGTGTTGATGGAGAAGATTCATAGGGATCAAGCAGGCTTTCTCCCTAAAAGACACCTAGCAGACAATGTAAGGAATGTGATAGACATTTTGGAAAAGCTAGAGGTGAACATAAACACTAAAGCAGTGTTGATCTTTGTGGACGCGGAGAAAGCCTTTGATAATATTTCTTGGAGTTTTATGATAAAGAATCTCCATGGGATGGGGGTAGGTCAAGGTTTTGAGAATGGTATGGCTGCAATATACTCTGAACAAAAAGCTAAATTGATTGTAAATAATGTAGTGACGGAGGAACTTAAGATAGAAAAAGGAACACGACAGGGGTGCCCAATTTCCCCATTACTTTTTATTTCAGTTCTGGAGGTGCTGCTGAACATGATAAGGGAAGACCAGCAGGTTAAAGGAGTGCAGGTCGGAGCTAAACATTACAAGTTAAGAGCGTTTGCAGATGACCTAGTATTGACTTTGCAAGAGCCAAACACTAGTACGAAAAAGGTTCTAGAAATAATACAACAGTTTGGCCAGGTAGCTGGATTTAAGTTGAATAAACAAAAAACTAAAGTCTTAGGAAAAAATTTAACAGATACAGAAAAGGAGAAGTTTCAAGAGGAGACAGGGTTGACACTGGTTAAGAAGGTGAAATACCTAGGGGTTTATTTGACATCTAAGAATGTGAATTTGTATAAAGACAATTATGAAAAATGTTGGTCAGAAATCAAAAAAGATCTAGAAATATGGTCAAATTCGAAATTGTCAATGTTAGGCCGAATTGCTGTGATTAAAATGAATGTATTGCCTAGAATGTTATTTCTGTTCCAGACCTTGCAGATTCTGGATAAGATGGAATGTTTTAAGAGGTGGCAGAAAGATATTTCGAAATTTGTCTGGCAGGGCAAAAAGCCCAGAATTAAATTCAAAATATTGACAGATGCTAAAGAAAGAGGGGGTTTTGCCCTGCCGGACTTGAAATTGTACTATGAGGCAGCAGCATTTTGCTGGCTGAAAGAATGGATGCTCCTCGAAAATACAGACATCTTAGATCTGGAAGGTTTTAATAATGCTTTTGGTTGGCATGCATATCTATGGTATGATAAAGTCAATAGTGTCTTTAAGAATCACATTGTTAGAAAGGCATTGTTTAATGTTTGGATAAGATACAAAGATCTGTTGGAAAATAAAACCCCTAGATGGGTCTCACCAGTGGAGGCCAAGGCAGTGAAGAAACTCAATATGGAGGTCGGATGGCCGAAGTATTGGGAAATCTTGGAACAAGATGGAGATAAGTTCAAATTGCAAAGTTACGAGAAACTGAAGCACAAGGTACAAAATTGGTTTCAATACCATCAAATAATGGAATTTTTCAAACAGGACAGGAAAATTGGTTTCCAGAGGGAAAAATCAAAATTAGAAACTGAATTGTTAGAACCCAGTATTAAGAATTTATCTAGAATGTATAACTTATTGCTGAAATGGAATACACAGGATGAAACAGTTAAATCAGCTATGATTAAGTGGGCACAGGATGTCGGTCACAACATCATGTCAGATGACTGGGAATGGTTATGGAACACCGGTACCAAATTTACGGCGTGTAATGCCTTAAAGGAAAATATTATGAAAATGGTATACAGGTGGTACATGACCCCAGTCAAGCTGGCAAAAATTTATCATCTGCCCGACAACAAATGTTGGAAATGTAAAGAGACTGAAGGTACCTTCTATCACCTTTGGTGGACATGCCCGAAGATAAAGGCTTTCTGGGAAATGATCTATAATGAAATGAAAAAGGTACTTAAATGTACTTTTCCTAAAAAACCAGAGGCCTTTCTCTTGGGCATTGTCGGCCAATTGGTGCCAAAGAGGGACAGAACTTTTTTTATGTACGCTACAACAGCAGCAAGAATACTCATCGCAAAATACTGGAAGACACAAGATCTACCCACTCTGGAAGAATGGCAGATGAAAATGATGGACTATATGACATTGGCCGAAATGACAGGCAGAATCCGTGATCAGGGGAAAGAGACGGCGGAAGAAGAATGGAGAAAATTTAAAAGTTATCTTAAGGACTATTATAAACTTAATGAATGCTAGAGTGTTGCGGTTGTCAGGAACAAAGGGATACAGTGATATAAGGCCAGAATACAGAGATGATTAAGATGACAGAGGTTGGAAAGTAACAATTGGGAGTTGCTATAAAATTATGGACATTGGGATGCAGAAAGGGGGGGGTATGGGGAAGTCCCAGAAAAGAGGTTTATGAAAAAATACTATGAAATTATACGTGTATGTCAGGGGTTTAGGTGCAGAGGCACGGGCAAGGGAGGAAACAGAGAGCGAAGGGGAGGAGACAGAGGAAAGGATGAGTGATGACGACGACCCGAGATCTCCCAGTCTTTCCAGTGAATCAGAGGATTCACAGAAAGGAGCACCAGTGGCCAGGGCAAGGGGGGAGTCTAGGGAGGCACCCCAGGAAGATAGAGCCAGAGGAGACTCAGGGGGGAGCAGCTGGAAATCGGGACCAGCGTCACCGCCAGGAAGCAGGGAAGAGGAAAGGAGCCAGGAGGGAAGCGCTGGCAGCTCACCACAGGAGGGAGGGCAGGAGTCAGGAGTGGCCACACCTCCATCGGGGAGCGAAGAAACGGTTAAGAGGAAAGTGGAAGGTTGGGCGCGCGCGCCAAGTTCAAATGCAGAGGAAGGCGGCGCAGTGAGCAGCCCCGAAAGGGAACCGGGTCCTAAAGCCCGGCGCAAGGAGGCAGAAGGGTCTGGGTCAGCGTCAGAAGAATCCCGGAAGGAAGAAGCCCCGGGGGGTAGAGGGACCCAGAGGAGGACAGTCAGGAGGAAAAGGTGGAGCAAGGCTAGGATATTAAGTTGGTGCGCACGGGGCGGAGACTCAGACGGAGCCTCGCCGATCTAGCTAGTAGACGTAGAGTTGCAGACAGCAGCGTGAGAATGGAAACTGTAATTCAATAAAGACTTTTACTTAATGACCGCTGGCTAGCGTGATCCTCTGTGAGCTAGGATCTTGAAGCAGCTCTGACAGTAAGCTCCGTCTCCACATTGTGGGCATCTGCAGCCTCGAGGAGGGGAGAGAAACAGGCGCCCACTAGCGAGCTCACAAACGGCAGGAGACATGACGGCTGAGCAGCAGATAGAGGACCTCAGAAAAGCAGTGGCACAACTGAACGCCGAGGTTCTCGCATCCAGGAAGAGAGAGGACGAGGCAGCTGCCGCCTGCAGGGATCTCCAGGTCAGGTTAGACGTACTGGCAAAGCAACCACCCCGGCAGGAGGGAATTGGGTTGGCGAGACGGACAGGCGGGCTGCTCTCTCACTTCGATGGGAACCTGCAACAGTATCCCAACTTTAGAGCCGACGTACTGTGCGCACTGCAACTGTTGCATAAAGATTTTAGAGATGAACAGGAGAGAGTGGGGTTCATCATGTCCCATCTGCATGGGGAGGCGAAAGCATGGTTGCGCAATTTATGGAGAGATAACGATCCGGCGCTCCAGAATGCGGATGCCTTTATTAAAGCGATGGATGGGTGTTTCTTATCAAGTATTGACATTGATCTTGCACGGAAGGAGGTGCATGGGCTGAGACAAGGGAGGGCCAGCGTCAGACAGTATCATGCACGCTTTTTCGCCTTGGTCAGCGCCCTGGAATGGGACAGAGATTCGGCTCCTGTAAGAGACCTCTTTTGGGAGGGACTGCACAACTCGATTAAAGATGAGATAGCCAGGGGGGAGAGACCCCGAACCACCCAGGAGGTCGTTCAGAGGGCACTGGCTGTGGGGGTGAGGCTGGAAGGACGTCCGTGGAGCAAGGACGAAGGACGTGGAGGGCGCGAACCAGCCGGGGGCCCCTCCTTCTTTCCCATAGAAGCAGCGCGAGCGCAATCCACGCCTCCGCCAGGAGGAGGAGCCGAACCTATGGAGGTTGGAGGCGCAAGGGCTCAGTCAGCAACCAGAGCCCTAGCACCGGCAGCAGTGAAGGCGAAGCCTCCTAGAGGGACCAGGAAGTGTTACGTCTGTGAGCAGCCAGGGCATATGGCGAAAGAGTGTCCCCAGAGGCCCCACAAGCTTACTGCAGCCTCAGCAATGGTGACTGCAGCAACGCAGCAGGGAGGACCACAGCAGGGAAACGACGATGTCTGGCTGGAGGAAGAGGCACTGGGGCCCAGCCAGACGTGTTAGTGACGCAGTCCCCAGAAATTTTACAGCCAGTGAACCCCCTCCCGCCCAAACCAGTGGTGAGGCTCACAGCATCTCTCCAGCTGCCCAATGGAATCACCATGGACGTGCCAATCACCATCGACTCCGGCAGCAACGCGGACTTTATAGGGCAGGAATTTGTCGACAGGCACGCTGTGCAGTTGCTGCCGGCCACACTGCCCCTGCAGGTTGTCACGGTGGATGGCAGGGAGCTGCTAGGGGGGCAAGTGGTGAAGCAGACGCCACCAATGGTGATGCGACTTGGGAATCACAGGGAAGTCATCAGCTTCAACGTCACTCAACTGTCTGACACGCCCATTGTATTGGGTATGAGTTGGCTGGACAAGCACAGCCCAACGATGGCTTGGTTCCAGAGGCAGCTGGTCTTCGGCTCTTCCTTTTGTGCTGAACACTGCATCGTACCCAGGCAGGAAGGAGAGGAAGAGGAATCACAGCTGCTGCTAGGCACGCTGCAAGCGATTCCCCACAAGTACGCAGAATTTCTGGAAGTTTTCTGCGAGAAGGAGGCGGACAGGCTACCCCCTCACAGACCATATGACTGCAAAATTGACCTGCTGCCGGGGGCGGCGCTGCCTAAAGGGAAGCTGTATTCCATGTCTGAGGACGAACTGCAGGAACTCAAAGACTTCATCGATCATAATTTGGAGCGCGGTTTCATCCGGGAGTCTAAGGCAGTGGGGGGCAGTCCTGTATTCTTTGTTAAGAAGCGAGACACGCCCCAAAAAAAGACTCGTAGTGGATTACAGGATTTTGAACAGTGTGACCAAGCCGTCGGACTTCCCCATGCCCCGCATCGACGACCTCCTGGCGAAGGTACGGAAGGGAAAGGTGTTCACCAAGTTGGACCTGCGGGGGGCGTACAACCTCATTCGCATGCGGGAAGGTGATGAGTGGAAGACAGCCATGTTCACGCCACTGGGTACCTACGAATACAGAGTTATGCCTTTTGGACTGCAAATGGCGCTCACGTTTTTCAAGCATTTATGCATCACGTGTTGGCGGGACTTCTCTACAAGACGTGCGTCTGTTTCTTGGATGACATCCTGATCTTTTCGGAGTCGCAGCAAGAACATGACAAGCACGTCAAGGAAGTGCTGGGCAGGCTAAAGCAACACAGGCTCTACGCCAAGCTGGAGAAGTGCCAATTTGACGTGCCGGAGGTGGATTTTCTGGGCTACAAGCTGTCTGCCAAGGGGCTCGCCATGGACAGCGCCAAGGTTCGAGCGGTGTTGGATTGGAAGAGCCCACGCAACCGGAAGGAGGTCCAACGGTTTGTCGGCTTTGCGAACTTCTATCGCAAGTTTATCAAGGGCTTCGCGATGCAGACGGCGGCCATCACTGACACCCTTAGCTCCAAGAAGAAGAAGTTCATCTGGACAGAGCAGGCGGAGCAGTCCTTTCAGGCCCTCAAGCGTCTCTTCGCGTCGGAAGAGCAGCTGCTTCATGTCAACCCCAGCATGCCGATGAGGGTGGAGACAGACGCTTCGGACAGAGCAGTGGGGGCGGTCCTGCTGCAGAAGGACCCGCAGGGCGTGTGGCGGCCGGGAGCGTTTTACTCCAGGAAGCTCAGCAAGTCCGAGCAGAACTACACCATATGGGACAGGGAGTTGCTGGCCATTCATGCAGCATTCAAGGCGTGGAGGCACTTTCTGATCGGCGCCAAGCACACGGTGCAGGTTTGCACGGACCACAAGAATCTGGAACACTGGCGCACGGCACAGTTCCTGAACCAGAGGCAGATACGTTGGGCTGAGTTCTTTGCGGACTTCGACTTCCGAATAGAGTATGTCCCGGGGGACACCAACATCATGGCAGACGCTCTCTCCCGCAAGCCACAGTATCTGGAGGACGCAACACCAGCGGCCGCCATGCACATCTTTGCACCGACAGTGTGGGCGTGCGCCGCGGCGACCGTGGACCTAGAGGCGGTGCGGCGAGCGTTGCAGGGGGACTCCTTCGCACAAACGAAGATGGCAGAGGTGCGAGGGGGCAAGGCAGCGGCCGACGGTTTCCAGCTACGAGATGGCTTGCTCATCCGTAAAGGGGCCATCTACGTGCCGGGTGACGAACTTCGAGCCAAGGTGCTACAGCAGCTGCACGACGCACCCACGGCCGGGCACTTTGGCAAGGAGAAGACGGTGGAATTAGTAGCCAGGGATTTCTGGTGGCCTGGAATGAGAGGGGAGGTCGCAGACTATGTAGCGAGGTGTGACACCTGCCAGAGGGCAAAGCCGGTGCACAAACCGCCGGCTGGACTGTTGGAGCCGCTGCAAACTCCGGTCGAACCTTGGGAAAGGGTGGCTCTGGACTTTGTCACGGATCTGCCCAGCTCAAGGGGCAAGACGGCAGTGTTGGTGGTGGTGGACCTGTTCTCCAAGATGGCGCATTTCATTCCGTGTGCTAAGGTGGCCACGGCGGAGCAAACCGCCAAACTGTTCATAGACCACGTGTTCAAGGTTCACGGTCTGCCACGGTCTATTCTGTCCGACCGCGGGCGGCAGTTCATCTCGAACTTCTGGCAGAAACTGATGGGCTTCCTAAACGTCAAGATCAATCTGGCGTCGGCGAGACACCCGCAGACCAACGGGCAAGCGGAGCGAGCCAATGCCATCATGCAGCAGTACCTGAGATGTTATGCAAACCAACAGCCTGCGACGTGGGTGGATTACCTGCCGCTTGCAGAGTTTGCCTACAACAACACGAAGCACGTATCCACGGGCGTCACGCCGTTCTTCGCCAACAACGGGCGGCACCCTAGAACCTTTCCGGGACTGGAATGCAGGGGAGAAGGGGAGCCGCAGTCAGCAGATGCGTTCGCGTCGGAGCTGCAGGAAGTCCACGATCAGCTGCGGCGCCACCTGGAGCTGGCTAAACACGCATACAAGGTACAAGCGGACAAACACAGAAGGGTTGGCGAAGAGCTCCACGTGGGAGACTGGGTCTGGTTAGCAGCCCACGCAGTGCCGGCCAGGTCGTTGGCCAAGAAGAAACTAGGGCATAAACAACTGGGGCCCTACCAAGTCGAAGAGCAGGTCAACCCGGTGGCTTTCAGGCTGGCGCTTCCGGAGGGTTCCAGAATGCATCCGGTGTTCCACAGATCGGTGCTCACTCCCTACAAGGCACCGCACAGGTTCCAGGAACCCGGAACGGCGCCGAGTCCGCTCAGAGAAGGAACGGGGCACGCGGGAGTGGCACAGGAGGAGCGCATCAACGAAGTCACGGAGATTTTGGACTCCAGATGGGGGGAAGAGGGAGTAGAATACTTTCTCGCCAGGGAGGGCACCCCGGCCAGTGCGAACAGCTGGGTGCCGGGCTACGCTTTAGACGAACCTCTGCTCAAAGACGAGTTTCATGCCCTCTTCCCACATAGACCTATGCCAGCAGACTTTTTCGACGACTGGCTTTTCACGCCCACGCTTTCGGACAGCACGTTCAGGGGGTTCGACTCGGACGAGGAACCAACACGAGACGTCCGTTCCCCGGAGGGGTCACCCTCGGGATCTGTCTCAGAACCCTCGTATTGGTGGGACGATAGGCCGGAGGAGCAGTTCCGCAGGAAGTGGCTGGACTGTTCCGGCCGAGCAACGCCGCCTGGAGGAAGTGCGGGAGAGACGGACATGGACATTTTCGGGGACGACCCTGGTTTCGAGCACGGCGGCACAGAGATGGAAGAGGAGGTGACTGTCGTCAACGAGAGCAGAGAGGAAGACCTGGAAGAGTTCCGCTGGAGGCCTGCCACGGGAAGCGACCGATATCCGACGTTCGTCCCTTTGCAACAGCAGCCCCCAGCTCCAGCACCGGAAGGAGGGGAGGGGGGACTGGGGGGCTTCGAGGGGGGGATGGATGTCAGGGGTTTAGGTGCAGAGGCACGGGCAAGGGAGGAAACAGAGAGCGAAGGGGAGGAGACAGAGGAAAGGATGAGTGATGACGACGACCCGAGATCTCCCAGTCTTTCCAGTGAATCAGAGGATTCACAGAAAGGAGCACCAGTGGCCAGGGCAAGGGGGGAGTCTAGGGAGGCACCCCAGGAAGATAGAGCCAGAGGAGACTCAGGGGGGAGCAGCTGGAAATCGGGACCAGCGTCACCGCCAGGAAGCAGGGAAGAGGAAAGGAGCCAGGAGGGAAGCGCTGGCAGCTCACCACAGGAGGGAGGGCAGGAGTCAGGAGTGGCCACACCTCCATCGGGGAGCGAAGAAACGGTTAAGAGGAAAGTGGAAGGTTGGGCGCGCGCGCCAAGTTCAAATGCAGAGGAAGGCGGCGCAGTGAGCAGCCCCGAAAGGGAACCGGGTCCTAAAGCCCGGCGCAAGGAGGCAGAAGGGTCTGGGTCAGCGTCAGAAGAATCCCGGAAGGAAGAAGCCCCGGGGGGTAGAGGGACCCAGAGGAGGACAGTCAGGAGGAAAAGGTGGAGCAAGGCTAGGATATTAAGTTGGTGCGCACGGGGCGGAGACTCAGACGGAGCCTCGCCGATCTAGCTAGTAGACGTAGAGTTGCAGACAGCAGCGTGAGAATGGAAACTGTAATTCAATAAAGACTTTTACTTAATGACCGCTGGCTAGCGTGATCCTCTGTGAGCTAGGATCTTGAAGCAGCTCTGACAGTGTATGTTTGTCTTTTTAAGTGTTTGTTTGTTTCCTAAAATTCTGTAAAACTAATAAAAATTTTATAAAAAAAAAAATAAAACCTTCCAAATCCAAGATGTCTGTATTCTCGAGGAGCATCCACTCTTTCAGCCAGCAAAACGCAGCTGCTTCGTAGTACAGTTTTAAGTCCGGCAGGGCAAATCCCCCTCTTTCTTTTGCGTCCGTCAGTATTTTAAATTTTATTCTGGGCTTTTTGCCCTGCCAGACAAATTTCGAGATATCCTTCTGCCACCTCTTGAAACAATCCATCTTGTCAAGAATTTGCAATGTTTGAAACAGAAATAACATTCTGGGCAATACATTCATCTTAATAACTGCAATTCGGCCTAACATGGACAATTTCAAATTTGACCATATTTCTAGATCTTTTTTAATTTCTGACCAGCATTTTTCATAGTTATCTTTATACAAGTTCAAATTCTTAGATGTCAAATGAACCCTTAGATATTTCACCTTCTTAACCACTGTCAAACCTGTTTCATTCTGGAACCTCTCCCTCTCCATGACTGTTAAATTTTTTCCCAAAACTTTAGTCTTTTGTTTGTTCAGTTTAAATCCGGCTACTTGACCAAATTCTTGAATTAACTCCAACACCCTTTTTGTACTAGCATCTGGCTCTTGTAAAGTAAGTACTAAATCATCTGCGAAGGCCCTTAACTTATAATGTACACCTTTAACCTGCTGGTCATCTCTAATCATATTTAGCAACACCTCCAGAACAGAAATAAAAAGTAATGGGGAAATTGGGCACCCCTGTCGTGTCCCTTTTTCTATCTTAAATTCTTCAGTTATCACATTATTTACAATCAACTTGGCTTTTTGTTCAGAGTATATCGCACCCATACCATTCTCAAATCCTTGGCCTACCCCCATCCCATGAAGATTCTTTTTCATAAAACTCCAAGAAATATTGTCAAAGGCTTTCTCCGCATCTACAAAGATCAGAACTGCTTTAGTGTTTATATTCACCTCCAATAGTTCCAAAATGTCAGTTATGTTCCTCACGTTATCTGATAAATGCCTTTTTGGGAGAAAGCCTGCTTGGTCCCTATGAATCTTCTCCATCAACACTCTTTTCAGTCTTTTTGCCAAAATGTCTGCAAAAATTTTGTAATCCACATTAAGTAATGATATTGGGCGGTAGTTCTTAAGTTGAGTCTTTTCAGTCTCTGTCTTTGGTATGAGTGTAATATACGCTTCCTTCCACGATTCTGGCGCCCTTTTCCCCTTTAAGATCTCATTGCAGACTTCCTTTAACGGTTGTACCAAGCACTCCTTTAAAGCTTTATAGTATCTGGAAGTCAGTCCATCTGGTCCTGGAGATTTGCCCAGTTGCATGTTCTGAATGGCACCCTCTATCTCTTGTTCTGTTATTCTCTGGTTTAGATCCACCTTACTTTGATGAGAGATTTTTTGTAATCCATATTTTTTAAGGAATTCATCTATATCCTCTTCCTTCTGCGGTCCTTGTGAATATAATTTTTTAAAATAACTCAAAAAACAGTTTCTAATCTCATTGGGTTTAGATATATTCTTTCCATCCACTTCTAGGTTTGTAACTGTATTTAGTTTCTGTCTTTTCTTCAATTGCCAAGCCAGAAGCTTACCACATTTATCTGCAGATTCGAATGTCTTTTGTCTCATTTGCTTTATCTTCCATTCAATCTCTTGGTTCATCAGTTCCATATATTGTGTCTGGTATAACTTGATCTCTCTCAAAATCTCCTGGGACTTTGGTTTTGATCTCAATTTCTTCTCTCCTTCTTTTATCTTTTCCAGGATCTTTTCCTTCTTCTCATTTTGCTTTCTCTTTTTTACTGAATTTTGTTGAATTAAAAATCCTCGCATCACAGCTTTACTTGCGTCCCAGATCACTCTTTTTTCTACATCATTTTTTAAATTTATTTCGAAATAGTCCTTTAAAGTTTTTTGGGCCTTTCTGTGGATCTCCTCATCTCGAAACAGGGTGTCATTCATCCTCCATCTAAATTGACCAGTTGTTGTAGGTTTCATCTCCATCTTCACGGCGTTATGGTCGGAGCAAGTCTTTGGGCAGATTTCCACTTTCTTGATCTTCGGAGCCAGCCCACTAGCAATCCAAATTTGGTCAATTCTGGTCCAAGTCATCATTGCTTGAGAGAAAAAAGTTCCCTCTCTCGAGAGAGGGTTCCTTGTTCTCCAAATATCTATTAAGTCCATATTTTCAGTCATTTCAAAAAAGGTCTTTGGAAGTCTCCCTTCCTTGGAGATTGTCTGTCTTTGTGCCTTGTCCATATTTGTAGAAACCACACCATTCATGTCTCCCATGATTACCACATTGTAGTCCAAATAGTCCATCAGAGTTTCATGCAACTTCTTAAAAAATTCCGCCTTCCCTTCATTTGGTGCATAGATTCCAACTATTAACAGTTTTTCTCCTTGTATTTGTATTTAAATTGCCAGGTATCTTCCTTGTTCATCTTTAAACATCATTTTTGGGGCCAATTTCAGATCAAATCCAATTGTTCTCTTTTCAAAATATGAAAAACTTGGCGTCTTTTCGTAGGAATGTTCAGCCCATTACAATTCCAACTAAGGAATTGCAGGGCCATCTTGTTATTTGTCTTCTACTCCTCCAACCGCTCCAAGTTGCTGCTCTTCCTCTGACGGTGGTTTAAGTCCAAACGATAAATTCAGAATGTCCACTGCTCCTTTTACCTCTAAAATTGGGTCTACCGTTCCCTTCTGCAAATCCTCGTGGTTTCTCTCCAAAAACTTCTCTTTGTCTTGAACTGTTTTTATTTTCACCTTCTTTCCCTTGTAGTTGAAGGACAGTCCTTGTGGAAACTCCCACCTAAAAGGTATGTTGTTCCTTTTCAGCAGGTAGACCAGATCTTTATAGAAGGCTCTCACCTCCAGGATGTATTTAGGGATGTCCTTAAAGATTTGTATATGAGAATTTTCAATTTCCAAGGCCTTTTGGTAATGTAGGTTTAGTATTTTGTCTCTTTCTTCCTTGGATCTGAAAGTAATCAGACAATCCCTCGGGGTCTTTCTATTCTGTCTCCTGCCCAATCTGAATGCTGTTGTTATCTTGAATTCTTCCTCCAATTCTTCCTGCCAAAAGTCAGAAAACTCTTGTGTAAGCAACTCCACAAGGCTGTCCCCTTCACTTTCAGGAACTAATCTTAATTTCAAATTTCTCTCCTTTCTCTGTAATTCCAGCAAAGACAAGGCCGCATCATGTTCATTCACTTTTTTGGAGATCGGTTCTAATTTTCCCTGTGTCTCTTCAGCAATATTTCTGGCGTCCTCTGCAATCTTGCGTGTTGCAGAATTTTCTTCAATCAACTTATTTATAGATTCTGTGTTAGATGTCACACTTTTCGTATTCAAGTCCAGCCTTGATGTTAATTCTGTTAATTTTTGTGAGTTTTCTGTACTCTGCTTTGTCAAGGCTTCTAAAGATTGGTTTATCTTGAGTAACGCCTGTGTCATTGAATCCATGGAAGCAGCTGTCACTTTTTCTTGCCCGGCTGCTCCTGCTGGTGTTACACTTGATATTGAGCCCCTTTTCTTTTGTGCTTGTTTTGCTTTAGCTCTAGTTGTTATCTCGTCTGCTGGGCCACTCATATCCCAAGGACTTTCTCACAGGAGCAGTTTCCTGATGGAAAATCCCACTGTCCTATTCCGTTGCTCTGCAATTGTTACTCCTCAACCCTCTAGAGGGAGCAATCCAAAATGTCCAACTGAAAAAGACAAAGAATAAGAACAAAGAAACCAGGAATCCTCTGTATAAATGCTGCAACACTTTTTCTATATAGTTTCTCTATCAACACTGTCCAATAAATTGTTGCAGCAAAGCCCCAAAACTTTGTATCAAGTAGCACTCCAACTATGTAACTTTGTAACAAGTTTCTAAATGCAGATCACTGTCCTGGTACTTTACTTTGGCAGTCCGTTTCAGGAGATTAAGGCAGCAGAAAACTTTTTTCTCTCAATAAGTCATGCAGGTTAATAAAGTCACTTTTTCTCCCCTCTGCCCCTGCTTGCTAGAGAGGAAATTCGTATCCAATGCCAAGGTTAGACAGTCTTAAGGTTATTTTCGTTCTGATGCAGCTTTATACTTTCGTTGCTTTATCTATCATGCAGTCGGGGGAAGGCAGGCTTCCTTATTTTTAGCCTTTCCTGTTTCCGGCCGAATTTTAAAATTTTATTTTTAGGGTCCCAGGTAGTGATTCAGTCCTACTCATGGGTTTTTCGATCCAATTTCAATTTACAGGAAGGAATCGGTGCTCTCCGTTCATGGCGACGCGGCTTCGCTCCGTGGGCTGGGTTGCGACTCTCAGCGCCGCGCTCACTCCCGATGCCGTTCCAGAGCCTTTAAAAAGGCTCTTTCGCAGTAAGGGGGGTGCTTCTGATGCCCACCGAGTCTCCTTGTTCACAGGCTTCCGCGCCTGTGATTTTAGGGGTCCCCCGCTTGCCGTAGCGGGTGAGACCCGAACTCGCGGAGCAGTCCTCGTCCGGAGCTCGAAGAGAGGACCGCCACTGAACGCTGGCGCCGACCGGAAGTCTATTCGTCCTCCTTCTATTGAGATAGAACCGAAACACCTATGGTTGATTTCAGCTGATAGCAAACATGTCACTCTGCGATTTTTGAGTGAATGTGCATTCTAACCCCAAAAACAACAATTTGAAATAACCCAATCAGGACTTTATCATCTTCTTTTTATGTAGGTGGAACCCAAAACACCTTTTTGCTTTGGTCGGGGGTGATTCTGGTGCACACCCAAAAAACACCATGCGAATTGTAATAAGCCCAATCAAAGCTTATTTGTCTTCTCTCTACGCATATTGAAGCAAAAAGACGGTGTTGTGTTATTTTGGTTTCATTACACACACTTTGCGATTTCTGGGTCAATGCGCATTAACACCAAATAAAACGATTTGAAATAAGTGAAATCCAAGATTCTTCTTTCTATGTAGTTGTAACACAAAACAACCTGTTTGGCTTTGCTTAGGCTTATTACACTTCGCTTTGCTAGGGTTAGGGTTAGGTTTAGGTTTAGGGTTAGGGTTGGGGTTAGGGTTAGGGTTGGGGTTGGGGTTAGGGTTAGGGTTAGGGTTAGGGTTAGGGTTAGGGTTAGGGTTAAGGTTAGGGTTAGGGTTAGGGTTAGGGTTAGCGTTAGGGTTAGGGTTAGGGTTAGGGTTAGGGTTAGCGTTAGCGTTAGCGTTAGCGTTAGCGTTAGGGTTAGGGTTAGGGTTAGGGTTAGGGTTAGGGTTAGGGTTAGGGTTAGGGTTAGGGTTAGGGTTAGGGTTACGGTTAGGCTCAGGGTCAATGACCACCTATAGAACAATCCAAGCTTATTTGTCCTCCTTCTATTGAGATGGAACCAAAACACCTTTACTTGATTTCGGCTGATAACAAAAATGTCACTCTGCGATTTTTGAGTGAACGTGCATTCTAACCCCAAAAACACCAATTTGAAATAAGCCCAATCAGAGCTTTATCATCTTCTTTTTATGTAGATGGAACCCAAAACACCTTTTTGCTTAGGTCGGGGGTGATTCCGGTGCACACCCAAAAAACACCATGCGAATTGAAATAAGACCAATCAAAGCTTATTCGTCTTCTTAATACGCATATGGAAGCGAAAAGACGGTGTTGTGTTATTTTGGACTCATTAGGCGCGAGTGATCATGCTCTTCTGAAGTTTACTATACAGCGGAAAGGAGCAGCCAAGCATACTAGGACTCAGTTTCTTGACTTTAAGAAAGCCGACATCATAAAACTTAGGGAAGTGCTGGGTGAGATCCCATGGACAGCAATACTAAAAGGAAAGGGAGTTCATGATGGCTGGGAGTTTGTTAAGAGGGAGATAGTAAAAGCACAACGTCAGGCAATGCCAATGAGACGGAAACATGGAAGGTGCCTAAAGAAGCCAGGGTGGCTATCTAAAGAACTTTTAACTGAGTTAAGATTAAAAAAGGATGTGTACAAAAAATGGAAAAGGGGGGAAACCATCAAAGAGGAATTCAAACAAATAGCCAGCACGTGTAGACACAAAGTCAGAAAAGCTAAAGCACAGAATGAACTCAGGCTTGCTAGAGAGGTTAAAAGCAACAAAAAAGGCTTTTATGGGTATGTTCGTAGCAAAAGGAAGAAGAAAGAAGCAGTGGGGCCACTCAGAGGAGAAGATGGTGAAATGCAAACAGGGGTACATGCAGTACATGTGAAAAGGATCTAGGAGTCTTGGTTGACCATAAACTTGACATGAGCCAACAGTGTGACGCTGCAGCTAAAAAAGCCAATGCAATTCTGGGCTGCATCAATAGGAGTATAGCATCTAGATCAAGGGAAATAATAGTGCCACTGTATTCTGCTCTGGTCAGACCTCACCTGGAGTACTGTGTCCAGTTCTGGGCACCACAATTCAAGAAGGACACTGACAAACTGGAATGTGTCCAGAGGAGGGCAACCAAAATGGTCAAAGGCCTGGAAACAATGCTGTCAGAGGCTGCCTCAGGTCTCAGCTCACAAAAGACCAACGCCAAGCTCTTCTTATATACAAGGATGTTTATTGTGTTGGTTTCTGCTCTCTTCACTGTGCAGCGAAGTGCTTGTCACAAGACAATGTTTACATTCCACAGTCAGAGTACTGTTGGGTTTTCCCACGGGAATGGGAAGCTGGATGTGACGTACACTGGTTTCCTGTTTTTCACTTTTTCTCTCGGTGTTCTTCATTCCGATGAGAAGGACGGTTGCTTCTCTGCTCCAGCAGAGGCAAGATGCATGTTTGTAATTTCTCTACAATGAACTGAAAATAAAGCAACTTTAAGCATGTGGCACGTACTGTTCATCATTCCGTTGTGCAAAGGACTCTGCAATATCAACATTTTGGTTATGGTTCCGGGCCCAGAAAGACGTAAATCAAACTGAGGAACAAAGACTCCAGCAGCCGAGTCGGAATGCCGGCAGAGGTACAGAGGAACGGATCGCGTTATCTGCTCTGCGCGTCAAGTTTGATTGATGAAGGTATGTGCTCATGCTCCGGGAAGCCTGCCAGTTTACAGTTTAAGGCAATGGCTGGGGAAAGCGAAAGTACTTTTTAAAAGTGCTTTTGGAAAAAGCTGCAGTACTGTGACGCAGCTCGATTTAAGCAGCAATGATGGCTGATGCAAAGCTGGTTGATGCTTTTGGGATTCCTAAGCTCATTGAGAAAAATTACACGGAGTGGGTGCAGTATGCAGAGGCAATTCTGCGGAAAGAAAGTCTGTTTAATGTTATTACAGACAACCCCCCAGCTCCAATTACAGCTGAATGGAATGCTAAGGATTCCAAAGCACGGGGAACGCTTACGTTGATAGTATCCCCAGAAGAGCTCTGTCTGTTGCGTGGAAAGACCACAGCCAGAGAAATTTGGAACTCTTTAAGAGAGGCGCACTTGAGGACAGAAGCTGGTTCCTTAATGTACTACTATGCCAAGCTGCATGATATGACTCTTGCTGAAGGTGGAGATGTGCGTAAACACCTGATGGAGATGCAGAATCTGAGACATGAGTTGCAACAGAGAGGACTCAACTTTCCAGAGGCTGTGTATTCCTTCATGATACTACATTCTTTGGGTCCAAGTTGGGAGTCCGTTGCCACACAGATTGCTGTTCAGCCAACTGCTCAGCTCACAGTAGCCTATGTTACTGCCGTGATCCAGAATGAAGCAGATCGCCGGGGTGCTAGCTGCATGGGTAAGGGGGAGTCTTCACAGACGTCATCCCAGAGTGCAGTGGAACCACCAGAGGGCGCCAAAGCTTTGAAGGCAGTGAAATGCTACTCGTGTGGACGTCTAGGCCATATGAAGAGGGAATGCAGATATCCCAGGGCCAAGACAGAGCAGCGCAGCGGAAGTTCATCGCGTGGAAAAGGCCAAAGCAAAGGCAAAGGTCCGGTCTCCAGGACAACGCAGCACAAGGCAATGGTCTCACGCTTCACTCCAAAGGTTGCAAAGGTCCAGAAGACGTCTAGATCTTTCTTCGTTGTTGATTCAGCAGCTACCCACCACATGTGCAACGATAAGAGACTGTTCGTGTCTTTTACACCGCAGGAAGGTGCGATTCACCAGGCGGATGACCACACGATTCCCAGTCAAGGCTACGGAACTGTTGTTCTTCACAGTTTGAACTTATCGATACAGGATGTACTGTATGTTCCAGATGCCACACACAATCTTCTAAGTGTGATGCAGCTGAATGAACGCAACATTGACGTTTCCTTCAAGAACAAGAAATGCACCATCACAAAGAAAGACGATTATGTATTGCATGCTGAATGTGTTGATCGTTTGTTTGTTTTGTATTATGATGATGTGGTGCAGAATGATACTTGTTGCATTGCAGGTTCTAACAAAAGTTTGCATGCAGGATGTATTCATGATTTTCACAGGAAATTTGGTCATTTGCATTTTGAGGCAGTATCTAAAATGCCTACCTTGGTTGAAGGTATGACTATTAAACCCTGCAGGTACCACATGAAGTGCAAAGCATGCGCAGCAAACAAGGTAAAAATGGCTGTGAAAGGTAAGGTGTCTAGTAGGCAAGCTACAGAACCATACCAGATTGTTCACGCTGATTTAGTTGGTCCACTATCGCCCTCTTTGGGTAGCAATAGGTTCTTCATGGTTCTCATTGATGCATTTTCCAGGTATATTTACGTGTACAATCTCAAGCAGAAATCAGAGGCTTTTCCAAGGTTTAAGGAATTCTGTGCTTGGTTGGAAAATGTGCATGGTAAGAAGATAAAAATTCTTTTCACAGATCGCGGGGGAGAATTCACTTCTCAGCAGTTTGAAGCTTTTCTGACTGAGAAAGGAATTCAACACGATTTGTCCAGTCCTCGCTCGCCATGGCAGAATGGGCTTTGCGAAAGGGCAAATCAAACATTGCTTCAAGGGTTAAAAACCTTGCTGCATGATGCCAATCTTCCAGAGAGTTATTGGGCCGAAGCTCTCTCATGTTTTACTTACAGTTACAATCGCAGGTTATCTTCAGCGATTGGTTGTACCCCCTATGAGAAGATGTTTGGCAAGAAACCATACATCAAACACATGAAAATATTTGGTTCTGACATGTGGATTCATTCACCACAAAGCTCCAAATTAGGCAAACGTGGATTGCATGGTATTTTTCTAGGTTATCAGAAAGGTTCTTACAGAATAATGATGACTGACTCTAAGACAATTAAGCTCACAAGAAGTGTTGAATACAATGCCAAATGGGGGGAGAACGTGGGAATTTTCCAATGTTATCCTGATGACAGTGATGAGACTGAGGATAAGCAACAACAACCCACACCCACTGATGAAGGTTCTGGTTCTGAGTCTGAAACTGAATCGGATACTTCGGAGGATTTCAAGAGTGCGAAAGCCTCTATGCGACCCTCTGAAAGCTCTGATCAGGAATTGGAAGAACCATTGTTCACAATAGGTCACTTTTCTCCTAAGAAGGAAGAGGAGAGTGTTGAAGACCAAAGGCTAATTCGCAGGTCACAAAGAGCCACTAAAGGCAGACCTCCAAAGAGATTTGCTGATGAATTTGCTAAGACAGCAGTAGCAGCTGTTAAAAGCTCCAAGAAGGTATTTGAACCTTCAAGTTTCCAAGAAATCCAGGATTTGGATTCTAAGGAAGCTGAGCCATGGTTAAATGCAATGAAGGCTGAGCTTGATTCCTTAGAAAGGAACAAAACTTGGGAGCTAGTTCCAGTAGTTCCAGGAATGAAACTGCTTGAAAGCAAATGGGTCTTCAAAGCAAAGACTGATCAGAATGGCAAGATAGTCAGACACAAAGCCAGATTGGTAGCCAGAGGTTTTGCACAAGTACCAGGTGAAGACTATCACGAGACCTACTCACCCACTGTGAGATATGAGAGCATTAGGCTTATGCTCAAGCTAGCTGCAGAGGAGAATCTACACATTAGTCACCACGATGTGAATACAGCATTTTTGTACGGATCTCTAGGTGAATCACTTTATATGTTTCCACCTGATGGCGTACAGGTAAAACAGGGATTTGTTTGTGCTCTGAAAAAGTCCCTTTATGGTCTCAAACAAAGTGCACGGTGCTGGCACACAAAACTCACTGAAGCATTGTTTTCTCTAGGTTTTCAACAAGGGAAAGCTGATCCATGTGTATTTGTCAAAGAGGAGGGGCAAAAGAAGCTGTATTGTTTGTTTTATGTTGATGATATTTTATTCTTTTGGAAAGATGTCACAATGTACAATAACGCCCTAGCTCAACTGAAAGAGCACTTTGACATGAAAGATCTTGGTGAGGTAAACAATTACCTATCTCTGGAAATAGAGAAAGATCAAAGTGGTAACATTCTAGTACACCTGTCAGGGGTTTAGGAGCAGAGGCACGGGCAAGGGAGGAAACAGAGAGCGAAGGGGAGGAGGCAGAAGAAAAGATGAGTGATGACGACGACCCGAGATCTCCTAGTCTTTCTAGTGAATCAGAGGATTCACAGAAAGGAGCACCAGTGGCCAGGGCAAGGGGGGCACCCCAGGAAGATAGAGCCAGAGGGGACTCAGGGGGGAGCAGCTGGAAATCGGGACCAGCGTCACCGCCAGGAAGCAGGGAAGAGGAAGGGAGCCAGGGGGGAAGCGCTGGCAGCTCACCACAGGAGGGAGGGCATGAGTCAGGAGTGGCCACACCTCCATCGGGGAGCGAAGAAACGGTTAAGAGGAAAGTGGAAGGTTGGGCGCGCGCGCCAAGTTCAAATGCAGAGGAAGGCGGCGCAGTAAGCAGCCCCGAAAGGGAACCAGGTCCTAAAGCCCGGCGCAAGGAGGCAGGAGGGTCCGGGTCAGCGTCAGAAGAATCCCGGAAGGAAGAAGCCCCGGGGGGTAGAGGGACCCAGAGGAGGACAGTCAGGCGGAAAAGGTGGAGCAAGGCTAGGATATTAAGTTGGTGCACACGGGGCGGAGACTCAGACGGAGCTTCGCCGATCTAGCTACTAGACGTAGAGTTTGCGCGCAGCAGCGTGAGAATGGAAACTGTAATTCAATAAAGACTTTTACTTAATGATCGCTGGCTAGCGTGATCCTCTGTGAGCTAGGATCTTCAAGCAGCTCTGACAGTAAGCTCCGTCTCACCATTGTGGGCATCTACAGCCTCGAGGAGGGGAGAGAAACAGGTGCCTACTAGCGAGCTCACGAACGGCAGACGACATGACGGCTGAGCAGCAGATAGAGGACCTCAGAAAAGCAGTGGCACAACTGAACGCCGAGGTTCTCGCATCCAGGAAGAGAGAGGAGGAGGCAGCTGCCGCCTGCAGGGATCTCCAGGTCAGGTTAGACGTGCTGACAAAGCAGACACCCCGGCAGGAGGGAATTGGGTTGGCGAGACGGACAGGCGGGCTAGTCTCTCACTTCGATGGGAACCTGCAACAGTATCCCAACTTTAGAGCCGACGTACTGTGCGCACTGCAACTGCTGCATAAAGACTTTAGAGATGAACAAGAGAGAGTGGGGTTCATCATGTCCCATCTGCATGGGGATGCGAAAGCATGGCTACGCAATTTATGGAGAGATAATGATCCGGCGCTCCAGAATGCGGATGCCTTTATTAAAGCGATGGATGGGTGCTTTTTATCAAGTATTGACGTGGATCTTGCACGGAAGGAGGTGCATGGGCTGAGACAAGGGAGGGCCAGCGTCAGGCAGTATCATGCCCGCTTTTTCGCCTTGGTCAGTGCCCTGGAATGGGACAGAGATTCGGCTCCTGTAAGAGACCTCTTTTGGGAGGGGCTGCACAACTCGATTAAAGATGAGATCGCGAGGGGGGAGAGACCCCGAACCACCCAGGAGGTCGTTCAGAGGGCACTGGCAGTGGGGGTGAGGCTGGAAGGACGTCCGTGGAGCAAGGACGAAGGGCGTGGAGGGCGCGAACCAGCCGGGGGCCCCTCCTTCCTTCCCAGAGAAGCAGCGCGGGCGCAATCCACGCCTCCGCCAGGAGGAGGAGCCGAACCTATGGAGGTTGGAGGTGCAAGGGCTCAGTCAGCAACCAGAGCCCTAGCACCGGCAGCAGTGAAAGCGAAGCCTCCTAGAGGGAACAGGAAGTGTTACGTCTGTGAGGAACCAGGGCATATGGCAAAAGAGTGTCCCCAGAGGCCCCACAAGCTCACTGCAGCCTCAGCAATGGTGACTGCAGCAACGCAGCAAGGAGGACCACAGCAGGGAAACGACGCAGTCTGGCTGGAGGAAGAGGCACTGGGGCCCAGCCAGACGTGTTAGTGACGCAGTCCCCAGAGATTTTACAGCCCGTGAACCCCCTCCCGCCCAAACCAGTAGTGAGGCTCACAGCATCTCTCCAGCTGCCCAATGGAATCACCATAGACGTGCCAATCACCATTGACTCAGGCAGCAATGCGGACTTTATAGGGCAGGACTTTGTCGACAGGCACGCTGTGCAGTTGCTGCCGGCCACACTGCCCCTGCAGGTTGTCACGGTGGATGGCAGGGAGCTGCTCGGGGGGCAAGTGGTGAAGCAGACGCCACCAATGGTGATGCGACTTGGGAATCACAGAGAAATCATCAGCTTCAACGTCACTCAACTATCTGACACGCCCGTTGTATTGGGCATGAGTTGGCTGGACAAGCACAGCCCAACGATGGCTTGGTACCAGAGGCAGCTGACCTTCGGCTCTTCCTTTTGTGCTGAACACTGCATCGTGCCCAGGCAGGAAGGAGAGGAAGAGGAGTCACAGCTGCTGCTAAGCACGCTGCAAGCGATTCCCCACAAGTACGCTGAATTTTTGGAAGTTTTCTGCGAGAAGGAGGCAGACAGGCTACCCCCTCACAGACCATATGACTGCAAAATTGACCTGCTGCCGGGGGCGGCGCTGCCTAAAGGGAGACTGTATTCCATGTCAGAGGACGAACTGCAAGAACTCAAGGAGTTCATTGATCATAATTTGCAGCGCGGCTTCATCCGGGAGTCCAAGGCAGTGGGGGGCAGTCCCGTATTCTTTGTTAAGAAGCGGGACACGCCCCAAAAGAGACTCGTAGTGGATTACAGGATTTTGAACAGTGTGACTAGGCCATCGGACTTCCCCATGCCCCGAATTGACGACCTCCTCGCAAAGGTACGGAAGGGCAGAGTGTTCACCAAGTTGGACCTGCGGGGGGCGTACAACCTCATTCGCATGCGGGAGGGTGATGAGTGGAAGACAGCCATGTTCACGCCACTGGGGACCTACGAATATAGAGTTATGCCTTTTGGATTGCAAAATGGCTCCCACGTTTTTCAAGCATTTATGCATCACGTGTTGGCGGGACTTCTCTACAAGACGTGCGTCTGTTTCTTAGATGACATCCTGATCTTTTCGGAGTCGCAGCAGGAGCATGACAAACACGTCAAGGAAGTGCTGAGCAGGCTAAAGCAACATAGGCTCTACGCCAAGCTGGAGAAGTGCCAATTTGACGTGCCGGAGGTGGATTTTCTGGGCTACAAGCTGTCTGACAAGGGGCTCGCCATGGACAGCGCCAAGGTTCGAGCGGTGTTGGATTGGAAGAGCCCGCGCAACCGGAAGGAGGTCCAACGGTTTGTCGGCTTTGCGAACTTCTATCGCAAGTTTATCAAGGGCTTCGCGATGCAGACGGCGGCCATCACTGACACGCTTAGTTCCAAGAAAAAGAAGTTCATTTGGACAGAGCAGGCGGAGCAGTCCTTTCAGGCACTCAAGCGTCTCTTCGCGTCGGAAGAGCAGCTGCATCATGTCAACCCCAGCAAGCCGATGAGGGTGGAGACAGACGCTTCGGACAGAGCCGTGGGGGCGGTCCTGCTGCAGAAAGACCCGCAGGGGGTGTGGCGACCGGGAGCGTTTTACTCCAGGAAGCTCAGCAAGTCCGAGCAGAACTACACCATCTGGGACAGGGAGTTGCTGGCCATTCACGCAGCGTTCAAGGCGTGGAGGCACTTTCTGATCGGCGCCAAGCACACGGTGCAGGTTTGCACGGACCACAAGAATCTAGAGCACTGGCGCACGGCACAGTTCCTGAACCAGAGGCAGATACGTTGGGCTGAGTTCTTTGCGAACTTCGACTTCCGAATAGAGTATGTCCCGGGGGACACCAACATCATGGCAGACGCTCTCTCCCGTAAGCCACAGTATCTGGAGGACGCAACGCCAGCGGCAGCCATGCACATCTTCGCACCGACAGTGTGGGCGTGCGCCGCGGCGACCGTGGACCTAGAGGCGGTGCGACGAGCGTTGCAGGGGGACTCCTTCGCACAAGCAAAGATGGCAGAGGTGCAAAGGGGCAAGGCAGCGGCCGACGGTTTCCAGCTAAGAGATGGATTGCTCATCCGTAAAGGGGCCATCTACGTGCCGGGAGACGAACTTCGAGCCAAGGTGCTGCAGCAGCTGCACGACGCGCCCACGGCCGGGCACTTTGGCAAGGAGAAGACGGTGGAATTAGTAGCCAGGGATTTCTGGTGGCCTGGAATGAGAGGGGAGGTCGCAGACTACGTGGCGAGGTGTGACACCTGCCAGAGGGCCAAACCAGTGCACAAACCGCCGGCCGGACTGTTGGAACCGCTGCAAACTCCGGTCGAACCTTGGGAAAGGGTGGCCCTGGACTTTGTCACGGATCTGCCCAGCTCAAGGGGCAAGACGGCAGTGCTGGTGGTGGTGGACCTGTTTTCCAAGATGGCGCATTTTATTCCGTGTGCTAAGGTGGCCACGGCGGAGCAAACCGCCAAACTGTTCATAGACCACGTGTTCAAGGTTCACGGTCTGCCACGGTCTATTCTGTCCGACCGGGGGCGGCAGTTCATCTCGAATTTCTGGCAGAAGCTGATGGGCTTCCTGAACGTCAAGATCAACCTGGCGTCGGCGAGACACCCGCAGACCAACGGGCAAGCGGA
This sequence comes from Podarcis bocagei, assembly GCF_964188305.1. Taxonomy (NCBI): domain Eukaryota; kingdom Metazoa; phylum Chordata; class Lepidosauria; order Squamata; family Lacertidae; genus Podarcis; species Podarcis bocagei. The sequence continues at coordinate 93,420,520 of NC_138131.1, read as the reverse complement.
GCGGGTCAATGCCATCATGCAGCAGTACCTGAGATGTTATGCAAATCAACAGCCTGCGACGTGGGTGGATTACCTGCCGCTTGCCGAGTTCGCCTACAACAACACGAAGCACGTGTCCACGGGGGTCACGCCGTTCTTCGCCAACAACGGGAGGCACCCCAGAACCTTCCCGGGACTGGAAAGAATGGGGGAGGGGGAGCCGCAGACAGCAGATGCGTTCGCGTCGGAGCTGCAGGAAGTCCACGATCAGCTGAGGCGCCACCTGGAGCTGGCCAAGCACGCATACAAGGTACAAGCAGACAAGCACAGAAGGGTTGGAGAAGAGCTCCACGTGGGAGACTGGGTTTGGTTAGCAGCCCACGCAGTGCCGGCCAGGTCGTTGGCCAAGAAGAAACTAGGGCATAAACAACTGGGGCCCTACCAAGTCGAAGAGCAGGTCAACCCGGTAGCTTTCAGACTGGCACTTCCGGAGGGTTCCAGAATGCATCCGGTATTCCACAGATCGGTGCTCACTCCCTACAAGGCACCGCACAGGTTCCAGGAACCCGGAACGGCGCCGAGTCCGGCCAGAGACAGAACAGGGCACGCGGGAGTGGCACAGAAGGAGCGCATCAACGAAGTCACGGAGATTTTGGACTCCAGATGGGGGGAAGAGGGGGTAGAATACTTTCTCGCCAAGGAGGGCACCCCGGCCAGTGCGAACAGCTGGGTGCCGGGCTACGCCTTAGACGAACCTCTGCTCAAAGACGAGTTTCATGCCCTCTTCCCACATAGACCTATGCCAGCAGACTTTTTCGACGACTGGCTTTTCACGCCCACGCTTTCGGCCAGCACGTTCCGGGGGTTCGACTCGGACGAGGAACCGACACGAGACGTCCGTTCCCCGGAGGGGTCACCCTCGGGATCCGCCTCAGAACCCTCGTATTGGTGGGACGATAGGCCAGAGGAGCAGTTCCGCAGAAAGTGGCTGGACTGCTCAGGACGAGCAACGCCGCCAGGAGGAAGTGAGGGAGAGACGGACATGGACATTTTCGGGGACGACCCTGGTTTCGAGCACGGCGGCACAGAGATGGAAGCGGAGGTGACCGTCGTCGACGAGAGCAGGGAGGAAGACCCGGGAGAGTTCAGATGGAGGCCCGCCACGGGAAGCGACCGATATCCGACGTTCGTCCCTTTGCAACAGCAGCCCCCAGCTCCAGCACCGGAAGGAGGGGAGGGGGGAATGGGGGGCTTCGAGGGGGGGATGGATGTCAGGGGTTTAGGAGCAGAGGCACGGGCAAGGGAGGAAACAGAGAGCGAAGGGGAGGAGGCAGAAGAAAAGATGAGTGATGACGACGACCCGAGATCTCCTAGTCTTTCTAGTGAATCAGAGGATTCACAGAAAGGAGCACCAGTGGCCAGGGCAAGGGGGGCACCCCAGGAAGATAGAGCCAGAGGGGACTCAGGGGGGAGCAGCTGGAAATCGGGACCAGCGTCACCGCCAGGAAGCAGGGAAGAGGAAGGGAGCCAGGGGGGAAGCGCTGGCAGCTCACCACAGGAGGGAGGGCATGAGTCAGGAGTGGCCACACCTCCATCGGGGAGCGAAGAAACGGTTAAGAGGAAAGTGGAAGGTTGGGCGCGCGCGCCAAGTTCAAATGCAGAGGAAGGCGGCGCAGTAAGCAGCCCCGAAAGGGAACCAGGTCCTAAAGCCCGGCGCAAGGAGGCAGGAGGGTCCGGGTCAGCGTCAGAAGAATCCCGGAAGGAAGAAGCCCCGGGGGGTAGAGGGACCCAGAGGAGGACAGTCAGGCGGAAAAGGTGGAGCAAGGCTAGGATATTAAGTTGGTGCACACGGGGCGGAGACTCAGACGGAGCTTCGCCGATCTAGCTACTAGACGTAGAGTTTGCGCGCAGCAGCGTGAGAATGGAAACTGTAATTCAATAAAGACTTTTACTTAATGATCGCTGGCTAGCGTGATCCTCTGTGAGCTAGGATCTTCAAGCAGCTCTGACAACACCAGTCACGGAAAATTGCTGATGTGTTAAGCAAACTAAACCTGATGGATGCTAACCCTGTAGACACACCGATGACAACAGGTTATCAGGTAGAAGACACTGAAGAAGCATTTTCTGACACTACACTGTACAGAAGTGTGCTAGGTAAGCTAAACTTCATTGCCAGATGTTCAAGACCTGACATTGCTGTTAGCTGTAATTTGCTAAGCAGACAAGTTAACAATCCTACTGTTAAGGATTGGAAAGCACTGAAACGCATAGCACGCTATTTGAAAGGCACTATGCATTACAGACTGAGATTTAACAATCAGAAGTCTGGTGGTCTTGAAATTTTTGCAGATGCAAGTTTTGGAAGTGACACTACAGACAGGAAAAGTACGTCTGGAGTTTGCTACATGTACAATCAGGGTCTATTTGATTGGTCATGCAAGAAGCAAACAACAATTAGCTTAAGTACTTGTGAAGCTGAACTGAATGCACTGTCTTATTCACTTAAGGATTGTGAATGGTTGTTACAATTGTGCAAAGACATGAAAATTCCTGTCAAATGTCCAATCCAGGTTTACCAGGACAACAAAGCATGTTTGGCTTTGCTGAATTCGGAAGGTTGTAAGCAAAGCACGAAGCACTTGCAATTGAAGGTGCAACATGCTAGGGAACATATTCAGAAGGGACTCGTAACGGTGTCCTATATGCCAGGTAATGAAATTCCTGCTGATGTATTGTCCAAGATTGTATCAAGGGATCAACACTGTACCTATGTACAGAAGTTGGGTTTGTACTGATGTTGTACGAACACGCTGCCCAGTGATGTTCACGGAAAGGGGGAGGATGTTGGTTTCTGCTCTCTTCACTGTGCAGCGGAAGTGCTTGTCACAAGACAATGTTTACATTCCACAGTCAGAGTACTGTTGGGTTTTCCCACGGGAATGGGAAACTGGATGTGACGTACACTGGTTTCCTGTTTTTCACTTTTTTCTCTCGGTGTTCGTTATTCCGAGGAGGAGGATGGTTGCCTCTCTGCTCCAGCAGAGGCAAGATGCAAGTTTGTAATTTCTCAACTCTGAACTGAAAATAAAGCAACTTTAAGCATGTGGCACGTACTATTCGTCATTCCGTTGTGCACAGGACTCTGCAATATCAACAGGGCTCTGGCACTTCCGGCGCCGGAGTCGTCACAAGAAGTTATACCCGATACTCCCTTTAACATTCAGGAGCAACAGGGCACATCTGCCGCTGCGTCGGTCAGCGGTCAGATAGAAACTGCTGCTATCGGACGCCCCAACACTCGCGCCCAATCAGCCATTGCTAAGAAAACCACCGCAGGCACTGGTAAAGGTAAGGCACCCGCTAAGGTTGCCAGTAAGGGAAAGGCGCCTTCTAAGGGGACCGGCAGTAATACCATGGCGCAGGCAATAGGCACCCACAGTGTTTTTCAGGAGCAGCAGCCCCAGCACAGTTCAACGGAAGGTAGCTCGGGTTCCGACTCTGATACGGAGCAGATGGAACCCCAAGTCGCCCAGCCGGCTGCCAATGAGAACTCGGCCAGCAGTGAGGTGCAAGGGGGCAAAAGAAAGTCCAAGAAGAAGCATACGTCGGCTAAGAAGAAAAGAAGTAAGCAGTCCGAGAAAGAGGATGAGTAAGGTACGTCATCCTTGGATTCTGATAGCAAGGGCCCTATGGATGGTTACTTGGGTTTCGGGGAACATAATAATGGGATCCCACTTTGGGCACATGAGAGGAGGGCTAATTCACACTGTAAGACGTTCAATGGAACATTGGAATGGAAGGACGGGGCGTTGGTGGAAGATGTAAAGGTTTCCACCAATCAAATTCAAAAAATCCTTTATTAGGCATAACACACCACACATTAACAAACAAACATCATATACAGACTGTATAAAATACGGGCTCAACGAACACAATTTATCCTAGTCCTATTCTTAACTCCAAGAAATGAATCGATGTACAAAGATAATATAATACAACACAGCAACATCACCTACCATTAAAACCAGTAAGTCTCTTTATCATGGCCCATTCTTTCTTCATGGACAGCACTTAAAAATTCAGCCGCTATTAAAGTAATTTGATCATCGCTGTCCGCCAGCAGGTCCTGAACAGTTGGTTGTGTAAAAATCTGTCTATTAAATTTTAGGGCCTCAAATAATTGTTTTCTGGCATAACTGCCGAAATCTCAGGAAAAGAATATATGCTCTAGAGCATCGGGTTCCTGTTTTCTGCATTTGCAGAGACGCTCTAATTCTGGGATAGCTAAGTATCTTCCTCTCACTACCATCGAGGGAAACATGTTGAATCTGGCCAACATAAACAGCCTACACGATTCATGTTTCTTCAAATTTGTCATGTATCCCTTTTGGAAATCTCTACACAAAGGGAGATTTAAGTGGATAGGAGAGCAAGTGCTGTGCTTTGCAACCTCAAACATGGCGAGAACACTTTTTTCTGTGAGAGTCTTTCTGATAATTTCCCATGTATCTTTGGGATCATAGATTTCAAAGTCAGTTAGAGTGAGCCCTATCGAATCCAGTTTTCTCTTACAAATCAATGATAGATTGTAGATTGCACTATCATTCAAAAGATCATAAAGTAGAGAATTAGGGGATAGGGCTCTATAATGGAGGAAAATCCAATATTTCAAGGTCCTCAACCATGCTCTTACTGATAAAGGCAATATTCCCAGCTCACAACATATTGTTTCATATTTTACAGAGTTTGCAAGTCCTAGTAATGACCTCAGAAGGGATGCGTGACATTTATCCAACCTCTTGAGGTCACCTGAAATCCACACTGGTGTGCCATATAGAAGTTGGGCACAAAGTTTCATGTCAATCACTTGCAATACAGCTGGAATAAATCTATTTCCCACTGGAGAAAAAAAGTAGGATTTAATATGGTGGGCTGTCACTTTGGCCTTAACTATTGCAGCACATATATGTGTATTCCAATTCATATTGTTTTTAAATGTGATTCCCAGATAATTGAAGTGCTTAACTTCCTGTATTAAATGTCCATTAATTATACAGCCTTTTGGGTTCCCTCTCTTTCTAAATTGCATAATCTTTGTCTTATCATAATTAATTTTGAGATTATTGAGAGAGCAGTAGTTTGAGAAACTCTTAAATAATTTTTTAAAACCCAAAACAGAGAGTGAGATCATTACAGCATCATCTGCGTAAAGTAATAAAAAAAGTGGGCTATTGTTTAAATAAGGAGTATGAGTGGTTGCATTTTGAAGAAATAATGGTAGGTCAGATAAAAATAGATTAAATAGGGTAGGGGCCAGGATACAGCCTTGCCTAACTCCTCAATTATTCAGAATAGGTCATGCAAGTCTACCATCTTTTGATCTTTCTTGGGGGAGAGCGCAGTAGGAATAAATTAAGTTATTTTCAAAACTTTCGAACCAGTTACCTTGGCTCGCCTCATATAAAGTCTCGGGAGAATCTGGTCTTTGAAGATCATTAGTAAGTAACTCTGGGTGGTGATTAGGCAAGTCCTCAGTGGCTTTTATATCAATTAAAGTGTGGTATTCAGCCTTTTGATGAGGTGCTGCAGTCGAGATTGCAGAACTGGGGACTAGTGGGGTAGGAGAGGCCTCATTTTTAAAGTACCTTGATATTTTTACACCACTTGTCCTTAGGTGTTCTCTATGTTTATATATCAGTTTTGCCAATCTCCGATCATGGAATGTAACCACCGCCCTGGCAAGCAAGCCATCGTAATATAGATATTCCACTTGGTCCAACTCCGAGGGATTACTCAAAATACCTGGCATGTATGCCTTAAGGAAGTTCAGTAGATGGACTTTGCGATCCTCTTGAGATAAAAATCCTGGGGGCTTAGGATAGCTTGAAAAAAAAAGCTTGTTTTGAAGCAACACCAGCTTCCAGTTCTTATTTGTTGGAATGCTCCCCTTATTGGATTTGGTGTTGTCTATGGTTAAAACATAGGCCCATGGATCTTGGGGCAGTAAATCTTGCTTAGAGCTTGGTGGTGGAGCAAGCGCTGAAGGTTTTAGACAATCCAGAGCTTTATCAGCACAGACGTTTGAGGGCAAGTCCTGTTTGACTGACTTCATGGCTAAAGACTTCACCAGGTTCCCTCTAGTCCCAGAGGCTGTTGTGCTCTCGAGTAGGTTAAAAAGCTTTTTAAAAACCATTTTTTAATAATACACTGTCTTAAGATTTTTTATGTTTTTACTTTTTAAACATTTTTTACAGCTGTGAATCTCCTTTTACAAGCATTAGCTCTGCAGACTTTCTTACCCTTCCTTAATGGGCCACTCCTCCATAGGGTGGAGGCGAGTCCCTGATTACTTTCCAGTTCTGCAGGCATTCCGGGTTTTCTCTAGAGAGTTTTACAGGAGTCAGCCATGATGGTAAGGATTTTTGTACAAGAGTCCAAGTAGGACTTTATGGATTCAATGTCCTCAGTAAGGAGCACTAGCCATTTGATGATTGAGAGACCCTCTTCATTTGTCTCGTGGGGATGAGGATAAGAGTCTTTCGAAGGTTTAATATTTCCCAAGGCCAATTCCGAAATTTGTTTTAACATTAGTTCCTCCATTTTTTGATCTAACGATGGTTCGGGGAGAACTTGGGATTTGGCTTTCAGTTTCGGGGATGCTTCGTCGACTGTATCAAGGATATTTTGTGTTGCTTCCATTATATTCAGGCTTTTATCACTGCTTTTAGTACACTCCTTTCTTTGCATAACCAGTCCTTCACTATGGCTGTAAGAGAGGTTGGTAGGAGAGAGTAGAATTTCTCTTCCCTTCTTGTTCTTATTCTCATTGATTTCAATCGTTTCCTCATTTGTCCCACATTTTACTCTGTTCATGTAGAAGCGAGTGATTTTTGTTTGTGCTTTCTTTAGAGTGGCTCTTTTAAAGGTGGGTCTTACAGCCTTCAGAGAAAAGCCTGAGGTTTTGCAGCCACTCCTGGTCGTCACCATTGTTTCTTTAAAGTTGTAAATTATTTCTTTTTGTTGTAATAAATACGCTACAATGCATTGATTGAGATAAATAGACAAGAGGTAATTGCAAAAGTGAAGAAAGACAACGCGGTGGAGAAAGACAACGTGGTGGAGAAGCAAGTGTGACCTTACTTCTTCAGTTGCTGCAAAGTGATTACCGCAGAGGCTCTGGCACTCCCCCGGTAATAATCAAGATGCTTAAAAATGATGTGGTGTGGTGAGCCAGTGTGGTGTAGTGGTTAAGAGCGATAGTCACGTAATCTGGGAAACCGGGTTCGTGTCTCCGCTTCTCCACATGCAGCTGCTGGGTGACCTTGGGCCAGTCACACTTCTGTGAAGTCTCTCAGCCCCACTTACCTCACAGAGTGTTTGTTGTGGGGGAGGAAGGGAAAGGAGAATGTTAGCCGCTTTGAGACTCCTGAAGGGGAGTGAAAGGCGGGATATCAAATCCAAACTCTTCTTCTTCTTCTAATATATATATATATATATATGCTTTCGTAGATTTTCACGGGTACAGGAATGCAGGTTTTGGTGTTTTCGGGTATCTTCCCGTGTAAGAGTTGGGGTGTCTAGGCGACGTTTCGACGAGGTCTCACTCGTCATCTTCAGGCTGGTGCTTTCGGCTTCTTGTTACTAGAACAGAGCAGGATCTCAGTGTTTGAGTTCCTATAAATACTGTTGAGGGGGTGTGGTGTATAGCCTCCAACGTTCTGGGCAGAGAGGAAGTTCCCAGGTTATTGTGCCTTTTCTTCTTTTGTTCATTAATTACTTGAGGGATATCTTGAGTGATTTCTTGAGTGATATTCTGAGTACCACTTAGGAGGGTCATTAGGTGTGGATTAGTTGCTAAAGCTTTCGTGTCTTGACCTCTTGAGCTTGTGAAGAGTTTTTCTGAGTTTTTCTGAGAAGAGTTTTTCTGAGAAGATGGCTGTACTGCACTTAGTTGTGCTCTTAGTTGATATGTTGACGACACCTTTGTAATTTGGCCACACGGGAAGGAAAAACTAGATAGCTTCCTCACACATCTCAACAGCCTACACCCCAAAATACAATTCACTATGGAAATAGAAGCCAACAACCAACTTCCCTTCCTTGACGTCCTAATCTACAAAAAACCTGATGGCTCCCTAGGACACACTATCTACCGAAAAAAACACACACCAACCGCTACTTACATGCACAATCACACCACCACCCTGCACAAATAAACTCCGTAGCCAAGACTCTCATCTCCAGAACCAAACGCCTGGCTGACAAAGACCACTTGACAACTGAGTTACAGAATCTCTCAAATGTGTTAATCGCCAACGGATACCAGCAAAACAGGGTTACGAAGCTAATCCAAAAAGAAACACCCCCCAAAAACCAAGACACAGAAGAAAACAATGGCATGGCCCTCCTTCCTTATATCAAGGGCACTACAGATAAAATTAGCAAAATCCTCCATAAACACAATATCAAAACAGCCTTTTGCACCAACCAAAAAATAGCCAATATCCTCAGAAACCCAAAAGATAAAATCCAGTTAGAAAACCAAGGGGTCTATGAAATACCCTGCAAAGTCTGCCCAGCCACGTACATTGGACAAACAAACAGACGAATAAATGCACGTATCGCAGAACACAAGAATGCCGTCAAAAAAGAAGAAAAAACTTCCTCTCTTTACCAACACATGAAAGAAACAGGACACGAAATTAATTTTGCAGATTCCAAATTGCTCTTTAACATGGAACATCACCACAAGAGAATAATCATGGAAGCCATCGAGATAGAGAAACACCCTCACAACATGAACAAGCGTGACGACACGTCCCGCCTGCCAGACATCTGGAAATTAGCCCTCCCCACAAAAACCGACACCAGAACCAGAGGCACACAGAACGCCATCTCCAATCAACCACACCAGACCCAAACCCAGACCCTCTCCACAGATAAATTACAGACACCATCCAGTAGCCAAACCATAGTGGCACCTCCGGATGCTGCACCCCCCTGCAATCCCTACACAGATCTGACTGGCACAGGGCACAAAACCACAGCTCGCCCCTATACACGAAGCCAAGCCAGAGCACAACTAAGTGCAGTACAGCCATCTTCTCAGAAAAACTCTACACAAGCTCAAGAGGTCAAGACACGAAAGCTTTAGCAACTAATCCACACCTAATGACCCTCCTAAGTGGTACTCAGAATATCACTCAAGAAATCACTCAAGATATCCCTCAAGTAATTAATGAACAAAAGAAGAAAAGGCACAATAACCTGGGAACTTCCTCTCTGCCCAGAACGTTGGAGGCTATACACCACACCCCCTCAACAGTATTTATAGGAACTCAAACACTGAGATCCTGCTCTGTTCTAGTAACAAGAAGCCGAAAGCACCAGCCTGAAGATGACGAGTGAGACCTCGTCGAAACGTCGCCTAGACACCCCAACTCTTACACGGGAAGATACCCGAAGACACCAAAACCTGCATTCCTGTACCCGTGAAAATCTACGAAAGCATATATATATATATATATATATATATTCTTTCAGGGCCTCAGTACCTTAAAACTTGGAGTTAAAAATTTAATTAAACTAAACTAGGATCATTAGCTCCATCACAGGGCTCCCTGCACGTCAGTTTTGGGTAAAAGGGAGAGGTTCCAAGGCCTCCCCAGGCCCTTATCAGGTAAGCAGTTTTTCTTTCCTCCCAAAGATTTCTCTCTAATCACGTTCTGTTCCTTTAGGGAGTTATACTCACTCGGCTGCAGTAAAAGTTCACAGCAAGGTTCCTTCAGCTATTAATCTCGGAACTGAATTTCGCAACGCTGTTTTTCACAACAGAGACCTACTTCTTTTTCTTTCTTTTTTATAATATTTTATTAGGTTTTATCAATAGAAAAGTTTAGAAAAATACAAAAACGAAAAAGATACAAAATTACAAAATACAAAAATACAGACATTGAACACAAAAAAGAAAAAGAAAAAACACATATAAAAGAAAACAAAAATTCCCTCTTTCTTAATTTCTCATCTTTAGTTAACTTATTTTCCTGACTTCCTCACGTCTCCCATTTTTGTATCCCTTTTAAAAATTGGTTCAGCAAATTCATGTCCTATTAGTTTATCTATTATTAATCCAATCTTACATTTTACCTTGTTGCTAGAACCCCTGCAATTCATTTCAATGTCATCAGCATTCAAAAATTTTACAATATTTCTGCAAATAAGTTTTAAATTTCCTCCAATCTTCTTCCACCAACTCTTCTCCCTGGTCTCGGATTCTGCCAGTCATAACAGAGACCTACTTCTTGTTGTCTTGTTGTCTTTGAGTCTCTCTTGCTCTCTCGAACTTTTAACTTGAGCTTTTAACTCAAGCCTTGTGAGTATATTAGTTGAAGAGCAGCTGCCAAATGTTGTAGATAAAATACTGAGGCTGATAAGAGCTGAATAAAAACTGATAAAACTAATAAAAACTAATAAAAAACTGCACAACTGCTGTGGAGCTCAAGTCAGTGCTTCCACTAACTTTCCACCAATCAGTCGACTGATTTTATATTGGGGAACCATTTGTCCCAGAGGAAGAGGAATGAGATCCTCAATGGCGACTATGTAGATATGTTTACACCTTCTCCCTCCTACCAAGCTAACTGGGAAAGGGGAAAAGAAGCGCTCTTTCAGTAAACGGAGGTATAGGACGAACGCACCTTTGAGACCTGGTTGGATGGGTACCAGGTCTTCATGGGAGTTATCTGTGTGGCTTATCCTAAACGTTCAATGGATCTGGATGCTTATTTGGCTCATGTGAGGTGGGCTCACACGCTGGCAGGTGAGACTGCGGCATTAACGTATGAGAATTTTCGTAGAAACGCTTCTCTCGTGCCCTCCACCCGGTGGGACCTAAGGGACCCCAATTACTGGGGCGAGGACATTAACCCCTATATCGAAAAGAAAAACCAGGAATTGGCCAAGTCGGGTAAGACAGAGGCAAAACGGTGCCGCCAGTGCTGGGAGTACAACAGGGGTGTGTGTTCGCGACCTTCCTGTAAGTATCTTCATGAATGTGAGCGGTGCCTGGGAAACCACCCCGCCTCTGTTGGGATTCGCAGGATACTGGATAAGTCTGCAGGCTTCAACAGGATGATGCAATACTCTGCTGGGTCAGAGTGACTCAGCAGGAGTGTGATTAGTGTAATTGGCTATCACCTGTTTTAAAAAGGAAAGCCTGTTTAACAGGGGGTGTGGTGGTTGTGCCGTAGTGTGGTGGTGCTGTGGTGGAGAGTATTCGTTTGTAAGTACTCTGTATGGACTGTTTCTTTTGTAAATGCCTGTATATAGCTCACATTAAAAAGGACTGCACTGAAAAACCTGGAACTCTTAGTGTTTCGCTGAAAACGCCGCGTGGAATACGCGACAGGGTTATGGGCCCAGCACGCTTCCGCTGCGCAAGAGTACAGGAGGCAGTTATCTAGCCGTGGGTGCTGGAGGAGAGCTGCAGGGATGGAGCAGTCCAGAACTGGCGTGTTGCTGGAGAAGCTGACGGCCACGAACTACAGCATCTGGTAGGTCCGCATGCAACACTTCCTCAAGCGTGAGGGCCTGTGGAAGGTGGTGGAAACTCCACCGCAGCCCCCTGAGGAGGATGAGGACGACGATGAAAAGCTGGCACTAGCAGAGGCCCAGCTTGAAAAGGATGAGAAAGCTTTGGCTACGATCATCCTTGGAGTGGATGACAGCCAGCTAGTCTACATAGATGATAAGGTGACGGCAAGTGAGGCGTGGAATGTGCTCAAGGCTGTCCATGTGCGAGAGACAGCTGGCTCACTGATAACACTGACCAGGAGACTGTACCGGTGTCGGAAGAAACCGGGGGACTCCCTGGTAAACCACCTAAAATTCCTAACAGGCTGTTTCCAGGAGCTAGCCTTAAGAGGGAGGCCTGTGGGGGAAGAGGACAAAGTCTTTATAGTCCTGAGTTCCCTTGACGACAGCTATGATATGCTGGTCAACTCCCTCGAGTCTGTAGAGACTGATAAGCTGACTCTGGAATACGTGACCGGACGGTTGTATGCAGAGGAGGACAGGCGTGCAGAGCGAAAGATGACCTCAGCCCAGCTGTTGGAGCATCCCAGAGGGAGCAACAGCCGGGAAGAGCAGAGGTGTCGGGAGCCGGAGAAACAGCCAGGAGGAGCTGCTGCAGACCAGCCGGTGGTCAACAAAGTAAAAAGGTGTTTTTGCTGCAAGTCCAGTGGACATCTGCTTCAGGACTGCCCGAGAAAACAACAAAAACAGCGGAAGCACAAGTGGCAGCAGAGGGAGTCTACCGCTTGGGTGTCTGCAGATGGTCAAGAAAATGAAGAGCTGTGGGTTCTGGACAGTGGAGCTTCTCAAACCTTTTGTAAAAGAAAAGGATTGCTAACTGATGCTAGGGCTTCAAACAAAAAACATGTAAGTCTTGCTACGGGCCAGAAAGCAAATGTGGTTTGTGAGGGGGAGGTTGTGTTTCCACAGCTGGGACACACATTCAGGAATGTGTTGTGTGTGCCTAGTTAGCAAAACAATCTCCTGAGCATTCCTGATTTGGCAAAAGCAGGCTTTGAAGTAAATTTTGTGGGAGATCAGTGCCAGATAAAGCAAAATGGGGCAGTGTTGGCAAATGCTAGCCTTAGAACTAATATGTATGTACTGCAGTGTGAATCTAAGGTTGCGAATGTGCAAAATGTCCTGACCCATGATATGTGTATTCATCTCCTGCACAGGCGTCTAGCTCATGCTAGCTATAAGGTGCTAAACAAAACATTGGAGTTGTGTGGGGGGATGAAAAACATAAAAAGTTGTGATAATTACTTAGACTGCAATATCTGCAAGGAGGTTAAAAGCAGGGCTTGCCCAGTAGCAAGAGCAAGCCAGAGAGAAACCAAAAAACCACTGGAGTTGATTCATGCTGATGTAACTGGTCCTTTTCCGCCAAGTGTCTCCCACAACAAGTACTGTTTGATCCTAGTGGATGATTTTTCTAGATTTGGCTGGATCTATCCATTAAAGCAAAAGTCTGGCATTGCCCAAACTTTGAAGTTCTGGGTAAGAAGGGTAGAAAGGCAACTTGGTGAAAAGGTGTGCTCTATTCAATCAGACAGGGGAGGGGAGTTTATGGCAAGCTCCCTAAGAAACTGGTTGCGTTCCCAAGGGATTAAACATAGGCTTACCAATGTGGCCACGCCTCAAAAGAACGGAGTAGCAGAGCGTAGGGGAGGTGTCTTGCAGACACAAATGAAAGCATTGTTAGCAGATGCAAATATCCCAATTAAGTACTGGGCTGAAAGTATTAAGACTGCGAATTATATTGGGAATCGCTTGTGGTCAAGGGTACTAGATAACATACCCTATAAAATTCTCTATAACAAAAGTCCCAGTTTACAACATTTAAGAATCTTTGGGACAAAGGCATGGGTTGACATACCTGTGAAAAACCGAAGAAAAGGTGGGAAAAGGGCACAGCAGTTGCTATTTCTTGGGTATGAAAGTGGTACGAAAGCCTACAGGTTTGAAGATGATAAAAACCTTTTGAGTTATAGTCGATCAGCCAGCTTTAATGAGCAAAGAAATTGGCCCAAGATACATGCAAACCTGCTGCCAGGAAAAGTTTTACTGCCGAGCATACCTGATAAGGCAGCTGAAACAAAGCTAAGAATTGGCAGCTCTCCCAGAGAAACTGAAAGGGAGGAAGTAAAGGTTGAGCATTTATCTCCAGCTGCTAGCATGGAGCAGGGAAGAGAAGAAAGTGGAACAGGGACAGGAGGAGGTAGTTCTACAGAGTCAATCCACCCCAAAAGCAGTCCTGAAGGTAGCCCAGGGGGTGAGATTAATGAACCAAGGAGGTCTGCAAGAAGTAATAAAGGTCAACCTCCAGACCGTTATGGGTTCCCAGCCACCATAAACCAGGTTGTGTAACTGAGCCAGAAAACTTTGAAGAAGTGCTAGAGTTACCTACTCTAGAGAAAGAGGCGTGGTTAAAGGCAATGCAGGCAGAGTATAACTCTCTGCTAAACAACAATGTGCTTGTACCTTCAGAATTGCCTGAAGGTAAAAAGCCCATAAGCTGTAAGTGGGTTTTTAAAGTGAAAAAGCTGGCTGATGGAAGTTGTCAGAGGAAAGCCAGGTTGGTTGCATGGGGCTTTACACAGAGGAAAATGATACATTATGATGAAGTGTTTGCCCCAACAGCAAAGGCTGAAACAGTAAAATCAGTTTTAGCAATGGCAAGTCTGAGAGGGTTAAAAGTTAATCATTTTGATGTTGCCTCAGCATATTTAAATGCTCCTATTGACGCTGAGGTGTATTTACAGCAAATACCAGGTTATGAGCTGGGAAAAGACAGCATGGTGTTAAAACTGCAAAGGGCACTATACGGTTTACACCAAAGTGCACGTCTATGGCATGACTGCATAGACACAACTTTGAAAAAGATGGGATTCAAACAAAGCCTGGCTGATTCCTGTTTATATTCAGCAATGGTGCAAGGAAGTGTTTGTTATTTACTTTTGTATGTTGATGATATCTGTCTAATAACAACTGCACAAAAGCATAGAATCATAGAATCATAGAGTTGGAAGAGACCACAAGGGCCATCGAGTCCAACCCCCTGCCAAGCAGGAAACACCATCAGAGCACTCCTGACATATGGTTGTCAAGCCTCTGCTTAAAGACCTCCAAAGTATCCAATATTTCCAGGCCTTTGACCATTTTGGTTGCCCTCCTCTGGACACGTTCCAGTTTGTCAGTGTCCTTCTTGAATTGTGGTGCCCAGAACTGGACAGAGTACTCCAGGTGAGGTCTGACCAGAGCAGAATACAATGGCACTATAACTTCCCTTGATCTAGATGCTATACTCCTATTGATGCAGCCCAGAATTGCATTGGCTTTTTTAGCTGCCGCGTCACACTGTTGGCTCATGTCAAGTTTGTGGTCAACCAAGACTCCTAGATCCTTTTCACATGTACTGCTCTCAAGGGACGGGTTCTCCATGGGATTTAGAATCCCAGTAGCATTCCCCCCCAACACCGTGGACCCCCAAAATCAGAAGTCTGTGCGGGAAAGGCCAGAGATAGTTAGGAAAAATATACAGAAGGAGATCACGGCAGGCAGGGTTGCAGGCCCTTTTCCCGAGCCCCCTCTGGAGGGACTTCACCTATCCCCTCTGGGCATAGTACCTAAAAAAGCTCCGGGGGAATTTCGCATGATCCACAACCTCTCTTACCCAAGGGGAGGTTCAGTGAATGATGCAATACCTCAGGAACTGTGCACGGTAAAATACGCCTCTTTTGACCAGGCAGTCAAAATGATTTGTAGATTTGGCCGAGGAGCGCTCCTAGCGAAATGCGACATCGAGTTCGCATTCTGCCTCCTGCCTGTGCATCCAGAAGATTTCCGTTGGTTGGGGTTTAGATTTGAGGGGGCGTATTTCATTGATAAGGCAATGCCTATGGGCTGCTCCGTCGCATGCTCTGCATTCGAGTCCTTTAGTACCTTTCTTGATTGATTTGTCAGAAACAAAAATTCTCATGTGCTTGATGTATGGTTTCTTGCCAAACATCTTTTCATAGGGGGTACAACCAATCGGTGATTATAATCTGTGATTATAGGTGTAAACAAAACAGCCGAGCGCTTCTGCCCAATAACTCTCTGGAAGATTGGCATCATGCAGCAAGGTTTTCAAGCCTTGAAGCAATGTTTGGCTTGCCCTTTCACAAAGTCCATTCATCCAAGGAGACCGTGGACTTGACAGGCCATGTTGAATTCCTTTCTCAGTCAGAAAAGCTTCAAACTGCTGAGAAATGAATTCTCCCCCTCGATCTGTAAATAAACATTTCACCTGTTTATCATGCACATTTTTCAACCAAGCACAGAATTCCTTGAACCTAGGAAATGCTTCTGATTTCTGCTTGAGATTGAACACATGAATATATCTGGGATATGAATCAATGAGAACCATAAGGTACCTGGCTCCACCCAAAGAGTGTGTTAGTGGACCAACGAGATCAGCATGCACTACCTGGTATGGTTCTGTAGCTTGTCTACTAGACACTTTACCTTTTGCAGCCATTTTGACCTTGTTTGCTGCGCATGCCTTGCACTTCATGTGGTACCTGCAGGGTTTAATTGTCATACCTTCAACTAAGGCAGGCATTTTGGAACTGCCTTGAAGTTTAAATGACCAAATTTCCTGTGATAATCATGGATACATCCTGCATGCAACACCTTGTTAGTATCTGCAATACAAGTTTCATCCTGCACAACATCAACAGAATCATCATAATGCAATACAAACAAATGATCAATATAATCAGCATGCAATACAAAGTCATCTTTCTTGGTGATGGTGCACTTCCTCTTCTTGAAGGAAACGTCTATGTCCTGTTCAGTCAGCTGCGAGACGCTCAATAGGTTGTGTACAGTATCTGGAACAAAAAGAATGTTGCGTATTGATGCATCCAAGCTGTGAAGAATAACCGTTCCATAGCCTTGAGTGGAGATCGTGTGGTCATCCGCTTGGTGAATTGCACCTTCCTGTGGAGTAAAGGACACGAACAGGTGTTTGTCTTTGCAGATGTGCCTCCCGAGTCGATGATGAAGAAAGATCTAGACGTCTTCTGGACCTTTGGAGTGAAGCGTGAGACCATTGCCTTGTGTTGCGTCGTCCTGGACTTCTGACCTTTGCCTTTGCCTTTTCCATGTGTTGAGCTTTCGCTGCGCTGCTCTGTTGCCTTGGCCTTGGGATGTTTGCAATCCCTCTTCATGTGGCCTAGACGTCCACACAAGTAGCATTTCACTGCCTTCAAAGCTTTGGTGCCATCTAGTGTCCTTCGGAATCGCCCTCTAACAAATAATTAATGACCTGAGCCTTTGATAAGGCTCCAAGGCACGTTCCCCCATTCAGCAGAGTTTCCAAAGCAGCAGAAGTGATGAGATTTATGGCTACATCACTATGCTTTATTTCTTACTACACAGACAGCAAAGAAATATACATCCTCTCTCTATGAAAGCAGAGAGCAACTGGAACAAAGGAAACAGGAAACCAGTAAACATCACATCCGTCTCCCTTCTCCCGTGAGACTTCCAATAGCCTGGACTGTCTCTGGAATGTAAACAGAGCCTTGTGACTCTAAGCAGCTGCTCAGTGGCAAACAGAAACTAACAGTCACTCCCTGCTGGGATATTCATGGTAACTACTCAATAGTCGTTATATTGACCCTACTCAATAAATATGACTAACTAGGGTATAGGGACGCGGGTAGTGCTGTGGTCTAAACCACTGAGCCTCTTGGGCTTGCCAATCAGAAGGTCGGCGGTTCGAATCCCCGTGATGGGGTGAGCTCCCGTTGCTCGGTCCCAGCTCCTGCCAACCTAGTACTTCAAAAGCACACCAAAAAGTGCAAGTAGGTATTGCTCCAGCGGGAAGGTAAACAGTGTTTCCGTGCACTGCTCTGGTTTCGGTGTTCCATTGCGCCAGAAGCGGCTTAGTCATGCTGGCCACATGACCCAGAAAAACTGTCTGCAGACAGTTTTTTTTGCTCCCTCAGCCTGTAAAGCGAGATGAGCGCCACAACCCCAGAGTTGTCTGCGACTGAACTGTCAGGGGTCCTTTACCTTTACCTTTTTAACTAGGGTATATGAATTTCAGT
The DNA here is from genome assembly GCF_964188305.1 of Podarcis bocagei. NCBI lineage: Eukaryota > Metazoa > Chordata > Lepidosauria > Squamata > Lacertidae > Podarcis > Podarcis bocagei. Next base: position 93,402,866 of record NC_138131.1, on the reverse strand, counting down.
GTGTCTGCTGTCAAGAAAACTTAGTTGAATGAAAGCTAATGTTTTTAATTGTTTTTAGAAGTCTTAAAAAAGTCTTGAAAATTATTAATGACCTGGTTGCCACCTGGGGCTCCTTCAGAAGGAGCAGGATATAAATTGAATAAATAATAATAAATACATAATGTGTGCTTGGGACCTGAGATCTTTGTACCCATTTTTCATACCTGGCTGCAGTGCCTGATAAATCACTGAAATTGATATACCCTAGTTAAAAAGGTAAAGGTAAAAGACCCCTGACAGTTAGGTCCAGTCAAGGGCAACTATGGGGTTGCGGCGCTCATCTCGCTTTCAGGCCGAGGGAGCCGGTGCTTGTCCACAGACAGCTTTCCGGGTCATGTGGCCAGCAAGGCTAAACTGCTTCTGGCGCACGGAAACACCATTTACCTCCTGCCACAGCAGTACCTATTTATCTACTTTCACTGGCGTGCTTTCGAACTGCTAGGTTGGCAGGAGTTGGGACAGAGCAACGGGAGCTCACTCTGTTGCAGGGATTTGAACCGCCGACCTTCTGATTGGCAAGCCCAAGAGGCTCAGTGGTTTAGACCACAGCGCCACCCGCGTCCCTTTTCCCTCCAAGGTAGGCAGTGACTGATAAAGTACTTCTAGCCTTTCAGAAAAGTTGTTGTTTATTAAATTTGTATACCACCCTTCATCCATAGATCTCAAGGCTGTTCAAAACATAAAAATACAATATAAGAACATAAAATACTTAATAAAAACAATACAAACTAATACTCCCTCCCTCAAACACACGCTTACTCAGCCAAAAAGGCCTGGTTGAAGAGGAACATTTTTGCCTGGGAATTTAGAATATGAGATGCAGCTGACCAGAGAGACTTTGAGTGCATAGAGACATGCCTCACGGCTGTGCAGGGTTGGGCGATGTCAACTTTTCAACATTGTGGTGTTGAAAAATGGAGGGAAGAACAAGCTGTGTTGGGACCAGCCCTGCAAGGTGCTGGAGTGAAACTGCTGAGGCCCTTCATCCAGGTAGCATAATTACATCTTACTTGAACATATATAATGTGGTTAGTTTGGGGGATTCAGTGGTTAAAGTAGCCAGGCCAGCTTTTGGGTGAGTCAGTGGGCCTGGGCATGGTATAACAAAGGAAGTGGCTTTGTACCAGAGGACAAATGGGTGGGCCCTGGGCCCCCTCCCTCACCTGGCTGCTAGTGAGAAGGGCAATAGCCAGCGTTGTGTGAGAGAGCTGGGCTAGAAGCAGGCGGCTGGCAGAAGCCAGGGCGTCAGAGCTGTACCCGATTCCTGCTTGGAATCCAAGGCTGTGGTCGTGGGAGAAGCAAGACCCTTTCGGGGTGCTGATGCTGTGAGCACCTCCATTGTAGACTCAGGTTGTATATATGTGTAGATAAACCATCTCTCCTAAAGACATAACAATTGCTGCTGTCCATCATTCCAAGGAAACCGAACATGGGTAAGTGCCTGAAACCCCTGGAGTCCCACACCCTTCGGAGACTGGGGTAGTGAAGCACAAAAGAGGGTGTGTCTACTTGAATTTGCTTCAATTCATGCAAATTAGTATCAAATAAATTGTTGTAATAATTTTAAGGTGCACACGCTTAGTGGGCCACACTCCACAGAAAACCAGTAATAATAATAAGTTATTATTTATACCCCACACATCTCGCCGGGCCTCCCCAGCCCCTCTGGGTGGCTTCCAACAGGGTATTAAAAACACAATAAAACGTGAAACATTCCCTAAACAGGGCTGCCTTCAGGCGTCTTCTAAAAGTCAGAGAGCTGTTTACAGTATTCCCTTGACATCTGATGGGAGGGTGTTCCACAGGGCGGGTGCCATTACCAAGAAAGCCCTCTGCCTGTTTCCCTGTAACCTCACTTTTCGCAGGGAGGAAACCGCCAAAAAGCCCTCGGCACTGGGCCTCAGTGTCCAGGCTGAATGACGGGGGTGGAGACACTCCTTCAGGTCTACTGGACTGAGGCAGTTTAGGTGTGCTGGTCCAGGGGGGAGGTTACTGTTATTGGTTTCAGAACTCACAGGGTTAAGGAGTTCTGGTGACGTCTCTTTCCTGAGGCGTGGTTAGAAACACATACGGGAGTGGTTTGACGCTACGTGTTTCAGTCTGGTTTCGCTTTTGCGGAGGGAGGACGCAAGATGTGTGCGTTGTCACCGGGACAGATTTAAGATCTGGTTTACTTCATGATTAAAGGCTAACAAGATAAGGAACGCTTTGTGTCAGTTCTGAATTATTCACCCACATGCTGCAATTGCTTCACCGCTGTGTTTATCTCTGCTACCGGCAAGAGGGAGAGGCAGGAAGGATCTTTGGATCAGCACGGACAGACAACAGAGCTGCGCAAAGGGAAGCGTGCTGGACTCCATGTTTGTTTTTCTTGGAACTCATGGCAACACTGACCTCTCCGTTGCCATAGGTTATGGGTGCTTGCCAACGCTTTGAAGCATTGCAGGAACGTCTCACATGTGGGGGAAGCCAGCAGGAAAGTTGCTGGGGCCAGCCGGAGCTGTCTTTGAGGCTGGAAGGAGCTCGCTGGGAGGAGAAGCCGATCTGCCAGAGGCCGGAGGAAGCTGATGCTGTCGTGAGTACGCTTACCCCGGGGGAGAAGGAGATGGCTCAGTCCCAGGAACATGGCTTTGAGCTTAAGCTGCCATGTGCGAAGTTAACAACCCAAACGTGGTTGGAGTGGAGTTATTTAGCAGAGTTGTCCTTAGTTGGAGCCAAGCTCTGGGAATTGGTGAAGCCGATGTCTTCGTCAGCTGGGGCAGTTGGAAGCCAACGTGAAGCTGAGCAGCGTGTTCTGGTTTTCTGGCTGAGAATGTAAGTGCTGATTTAAGGCCTATAGTTCTGGATGCAAGGAAGCCGACGGTCGCTTGGCTAGCTCTCCAGGAAGTGTGCAACGCTGGGGGCGGAAGCAAGGGCCGGGAGATGGCTGCATCAGAACAGGAGAGGCAAGATGGAGCTTACCACCTTTGTGGAAGCCAGTGCACAGCTGGGAAAGGCTGTGGGACCCCTGAGGGGGGCAAAGGGACTATTACCACTACTGCTGCTGTTGCTGCCAGTTTTGCAGAGTCTAAAAGCTGCGTGGGTGATGCAACGTGTCTGCGTGAGGAGCTTGGAGAGAGGCAAGCTGCTGGGGGCCCTTTACCTACCACTGGGGGTGCAGGAAAGCGTCCTGGGAGCCCTGGGAGCAGTGGGGGGGCAGTGAGCAGTAAAAGAACAGAAAAGCCTCTTTTTCCAAAGGCTGCCAAGAGTTGTTTGCGTCGTGAGTCGAAGCCTGGGAAACAGGACAGAGCTAAATGCTTCAAGGTCAGACATCTGCTGCAGAGGGAGATAAGGCCTGCAGAGTTGTCTGGGAACTCTGAGATAAGTCCAGTCTTCAGAGCAACGCAGGATGTTGCGGTTTCGGACGCTGCCAAGGACAGAGGCGGCAGCGGGACGTTTGTTGCTGCTATGGCAACTTTGAAAAACAATGCCAGCAGGAACACAGATGTGAAGTGGGTGTTGGATTCGGGTGCCAGTCATCACCTCATTGGGACGCCATCTGCTGGGGAGCTGCGGAATTGCAGGGCTGTTTTAACTGGAACTGCTGTCACATTAGCTGACGGGACAAAACGAAAAGTTTCTAATGCTGCAAATGTATATGTTTCTGTTTTGCAGGCGGAGCTGGAGTGTTTCATTGTACCAGGGATGAAGTGTTGCCTGTTATCGATACCTGCTTTGGCGAAGCAGGGGTACAAAATTTGTTTTGAAAATAACACCTGTTCTATTTCCAGAGGGGGGAAGCTGCTTGTCAACGTGGAAGGCAAGGGCAATCTCTTTGTTCTGGAGACACCTCTGGAGGGTGGGGGGAATGCAGGAAAAGCACAGGCGCAGTGTGCTAGTGTTCCCAGTCATGATTCATGTGTTCATGTATGGCACAAGAGAATGTCTCATGCTTGTCTGGAAGATGTTAAGAGGCTGCCAGGCTGCACCAAAGGTTGTAAAATCACACCATGTGAGGGATCCCTAGTGTGCAGGGCATGCAGCAAGGTTCAAAGGTGCGGGTTTCCCGGGGTAAAGAGGGTAACCACAAAACCTTTTGAGTTGGTTCACACAGACCTTACAGGACCCATGAAGTGTGAGAGTCTGGGTGGGGCCAGGTTTCTGCTAACGATGGCAGATGATTTTTCTCAGAATTTATGGTGTTTCTCTCTCAGGTCACAGAGGGAGGCAGCGCAACTGATCCAGGATTGGGTTGCGGAGGTGGAACTAAGGTTCTCCACCAAGGTGCAAGAGTTCAGGAGCGACCGTGGGTCACAATTCACTGGGTCTGCTCTGAAGGAATTCTTCAAGGAAAAGGGAATTCGTCACCAGGTGACGGGTGCAAAGTCTCCTCAAGAGAGAGGCATGGCAGAGCACAGGAGTGAAGCACTGGCTGAAGCTGTCAGGGTTTTACTGTGTGACTCTGGGTTGCCTCAGAGCTTTTGGAGTGAAGCTTGGAAATTTGCCAGCTTTGTTTTTAACAGGTCCTACAATCATGATGTAGGTGACACACCGTATTTTCTGTTGCACAAGAGGAAGTCACAGGTGCATTTCTTCCGTTCGTTTGGGTCTAGGGCTTCAGTGCCGATACCAACAGCGCAACGGAAGGAGGGTGGTCCTAGGTGCCAGGACATGATCTTCTGTGGGTATGATCCTGCAACAAATGGGTGGAAGTTTGCATACCCAGAGGGTGATCAGACCAAGCTGCTGGTCAGCAAGCATGCTGAGTTCTTTGAGCAGGGTGGTTGGTCACAGCCTAGGTATGGTTCTGATTTTCTCTCAGAATGTCTGTCCGATTCTGAGGGGGAGAAAAGGGAGGAAGAAAGGGAGGAAGGAGAGTCAGAGGCGGAGCCTGTTGCTGATGACCAGGTTGCTGATGATGGTCAAGCACAGGGGTGGGTTTCTCCACAGGTTAAGATGGAACCCAAAAGTGAGCCTTCATCTCCTGTTAGCCAAGTGCAGGAGGCCCGAAGACGCAGCAAGTCAGAGGGGGAGTCCTCTGTGCTGGGAGACACACTTGCTGACCCCAGTGGGTCAGGAGGAGCGCCCGAGGTTGTACTCCGGCGGTCAACTCGGACCAAAAAGGGGATTCCACCGGAAAGGTTTCAGGTCACCAATGCGTGGGTTGGTTTCGCACAGTGTGATTCTGGGAGTGTGGAAGGGATTCAACAATTGCCTGGGATAGATGCCAGTGGGAGGCAAAAGGCAATGGGAGGTGAGTTGAACTCAAAGAGGTCTGTAAATAGGGGTTCACAGTTTCCCTCAGGGTTCGAGACGAGAGGGGGTGTTATTGGTTTCAGAACTCACAGGGTTAAGGAGTTCTGGTGACGTCTCTTTCCTGAGGCGTGGTTAGAAACACATACGGGAGTGGTTTGACGCTACGTGTTTCAGTCTGGTTTCGCTTTTGCGGAGAGAGGACGCAAGATGTGTGCGTTGTCACCGGGACAGATTTAAGATCTGGTTTACTTCATGATTAAAGGCTAACAAGATAAGGAACGCTTTGTGTCAGTTCTGAATTATTCACCCACATGCTGCAATTGCTTCACCGCTGTGTTTATCTCTGCTACCGGCAAGAGGGAGAGGCAGGAAGGATTTTTGGATCAGCATGGACAGACAGCAGAGCTGCGCAAAGGGAAGCGTGCTGGACTCCATGTTTGTTTTTCTTGGAACTCATGGCAACTCTGACCTCTCCGTTGCCATAGTTACCGTGGGGCGAGGTCCAGGACCTGAGTCGAGGGTCGGCAGACAGTTCTCCACGAGCGAAGCGGGGTCCACAGCGAGGAGCCGGGCAAGGACAGGAACAGGACTGGGTGCTGGCCGAAACAGCTCTTCAATGACGTTGCTCCCGCAACCTGGGACCGGGCTGACTGGCCTTTATCTTCTCTGAGGCCGGGGGCAGTCCCGGCCCCCAGGTGACCCGCCTCTCCTGGCCTTAAGGCGAGCACTCCTCCTGGGAGAAACCAGTTCCCTCCGCCTCTCTGTCCTGAGCCTCTGCAGCTCAGGAGAGGCCGGTGGGTTACTGGACCCAGGGGGAGACTCATTTTCCCCTGACAGGGCTGGGAGAGGCGCACCTGTAGGCAATGTGTCCTCAATCACCTCCGGAGCCAGAGTGGATTCACCTGGTGCCTGCTCCTGAGGTGCAGGCGCTTCAGAATCAAGGCCCTGCCCCAGCTCAGCCAGCCCTGGAGGCGGGGACTCCTGTGCAGGCTGGGATTCCTCCGGTTCAGCCTCTGAATCGGATTCCCAGGCCATCACATTAGGGCTTTAAAGGTCAGCACCAACACTTTGAATTGTGCTCGGAAACGTACTGGGAGCCAATGCAGATCTCTCAGGACCAGTGTTATATGGTCCTGGCGGCCACTCCCAGTCACCAGCCTAGCTGCCACATTCTGGATTAGTTGTAGTTTCTGGGTCACCTTCAAAGGTAGCCCCACGTAGAGTGCACTGTAGTAGTCCAAGCGGGAGATAACCAGGGCATGCACCACTCTGGCACGACAGTCCGTGGGCAGGTAGGGTCTCAGCCTGCGTACCAAATGAGTCTGGTAGACAGTTGCCCTGGACAGAGATTTGACCTGTGCCTCCATGGACAGCTGTGAGTCCAAAATGAGTCCCAGGCTGCGCACCTGGTCCTTCAGGGGCACGGTTACCCCATTCAGGACCAGGGAGTCCTCCACACCAGCCCGCCCTCTGTCCCCCCAAAACAGTACTTCTGTCTTTTCAGGATTCAACCTCAATCTGTTAGCTGCCATCCACCAACCGCCTCCAGACACACAGGACCTTCACCGCCTTCACTGATTCTGATTTGAAAGAGAGGTGGAGCTGGGTATCATCCGCATACTGATGAACACCAAGCCCAAACCCCCTGATGATCTCTCCCAGCGGCTTCATGTAGATGTTAAAAAGCATGGGGGAAGAGGACAAAACCCTGAGGCACCCCACAAGTGAGGGCCCAGGGGTCTGAACACTCATCCCCCAACACCACTTTCTGGGCACGGCCCTGGAGGAAGGAGCGGAACCACTGCAAAACACTGCCCCCAGCTCCCAACCCCTCCAGATGCTCCAGAAGGATGTCATGGTCGATGGTATCAAAAGCTGCTGAGAGATCCAGCGGAACAAGGAAACAGCTTTTACCCTTGTCCCTAGCCCGCCGGAGATCATCAACCAGTGTGACCAAGGCAGTCTTATGTGGATTAAGCTTCAGTTTGTTGGCTCTCATCCAGTCCATTACCATTTAATTTTTAAGATGGCAAAAATGGCAAATTTAGGATGATCTTGGCATTCATGTGGGAGGAGGCAGTTCTCTGGGGAAACTGATCTCCCAGCTGTTGTCAGACTACAACTCCCAGAATCTTTAGCAATGCTGACTGGGGCTGATGGGAGTTGGAGTTGAGGCTGATTTTCTACCCCTGGTGTTCATCATTTTGACAGAAAAGGAAGCTGTACTATGAATATTTAAAGTCATTTTCAGGCTTATTTAAAGGACAGAATGAATAGCTAGCTGAGCTTTCCTTCTGGTCCACCTGGGGGCAATTATTCAACACCACCTTCTTCATGAAGTTTGTTCACCATGATTTCTGAATCCCACTACAAATCTCAGCATCAGGCAAGCCATTCCCCCTCATGTTCTTGGCCCCAGGTATAATAATAGTGCTGACCTACCTTACAGGGCTGTTTCTAAGAATTAATGTGGAAAAGCCTGTGAAGAACCTTTGAGGACTTTGGTAGGCAGTTGTGCCTACCATAGTGTATAATAGCATGTAGCTACCTCCCAATGATAATCCTTACAAAAGCCCTGTAAGGTAACGTTTATTAAATGTTCAGCCTGTTAACTGATTGCCATGTAAAGCGTCTCCAAGCAACTTACAAAACTTTTAAAAAGCATAAAGCACAGCATAAAAGTATGTGGTTTTTTTCAGGTGGTTCACAATTTAGCGGAACCACCTGCAACATCGGGGCCCAATACGGGCCACATGTTCTCCTGCAATGATTTTGCAAAGTTTTTTGCAGATAAAATCGCTCAGATTCGGGAAGAGGTAGACTCCACCGTGGGAGCAGGGCGGGAGAGTGCTAGAGTTCTGTCTAGTCAAGTTGCGTGGGATCAATTCCAACCTGTTACCTCCGAGGATGTGGACAGGCTGCTTCGACGAGTGGAGCCAACCACCTGTCTCCTGGATCCTTGCCCATCCTGGCTTATAAAAGCTAGCCGGGAAGGACTGGGCGATGGGCTTCGTGGGGTGGTGAATGCTTCCCTCTGTGAGGGAGCCTTCCCAGACCTGCTGAAAGAGGCGGTTATTAAACCGCTTCTTAAAAACCATCTTTAGATGCGGCCACGATGGCCAATTATCGCCCAGTCTCAAATCTTCCATTCTTGGGCAAGGTGATTGAGCGAGTGGTTGCTGAACAACTCCAGGCACGCCTGGAAGAAGCGGACCATTTGGATCCCTTCCAGTCGGGATTCAGGCCTCACCATGGGACTGAAACTGCCTTGGTCGCACTGGTTGATGATCTCCGGCGGACTAGGGACAAAGGTGAGAGCTGTTTAATAGTTCTGCTGGATCTCTCAGCGGCATTTGATACCATCGACCATAACATCCTACTGGACCGTCTTGAGGGGCTGGGAGCTGGGGGCACTGTTTATATATACAGTGGTTCCGCTCCTTCCTCCTGGGCCGTGTTCAGAAAGTGGTGTTGGGGGATGAGTGTTCAGACCCCTGGGCCCTCACTTGTGGGGTGCCTCAGGGTTCTGTCCTCTCCCCCATGCTTTTCAACATTTACATGCAGCCACTGGGAGCGATCATCAGGAGGTTTGGGCTGGGTGTTCATCGGTATGCGGATGATACCCAGCTCTACCTCTCTTTCAAATCAGAACCAGTGAAGGCGGTGAAGGTCCTGTGTGAGTGTCTGGAGGCGGTTGGAGGATGGATGGCGGCTAAAAGATTGAGGTTGAATCCTGACAAGACAGAAGTACTGTTTTGGGGGGACAGGAGGCGGGCAGGTGTGGAGGATTCCCTGGTCCTGAATGGGGTAACTGTGCCCCTGAAGGACCAGGTGCGCAGCCTGGGAGTCATTTTGGACTCACAGCTGTCCATGGAGGCACAGGTCAAATCTGTATCCAGGGCAGCTGTTTACCAGCTCCATCTGGTACGTAGGCTGAGACCCTATCTGCCTGCGGACTGTCTCGCCAGAGTGGTGCATGCTCTGGTTATCTCCCGCTTGGACTACTGCAATGCGCTCTGCGTGGGGCTACCTTTGAAGGTGACCTGGAAACTACAACTAATCCAGAATGCGGCAGCTAGACTGGTGACTGGGAGCGGCCGCCAAGACCATATAACACCAGTCTTGAAAGACCTACATTGGCTCCCAGTACGTTTCCAAGCACAATTCAAAGTGTTGGTGCTGACCTTTAAAGCCCTAAATGGCCTTGGTCCAGTATATCTGAAGGAGCGTCTCCACCCCCATCGTTCTGCCCGGACACTGAGGTCCAGCTCCGAGGGCCTTCTGGCGGTTCCCTCACTGCGAGAGGCCAAGTTACAGGGAACCAGGCAGAGGGTCTTCTCGGTGGTGGCGCCCGCCCTGTGGAACGCCCTCCCATCAGATGTCAAAGCGATAAACAACTACCTGACATTCAGAAGACATCAGGGAAGTTTTTAATATGTGACATTTTAGTGTATTCTTCATCTTTGTTGGAAGCCGCCCAGAGTGGCTGGGGAAACCCAGCCAGATGGGCGGGGTACAAATAATAAATTATTATTATTATTATTATTATTATTATTATTATTATTATTATTATTAGGGGGGGATCCATATATTACAATAAAAAGCATACAAAATCTGCAAATCATGCTCTGTAAAACTGAAGAAAAACTTGGGTAGCAAAACAGCTTGGACCCGTTTACTCATGAGATTTCCTTACCCCACCTGTGCCCACTCGCTTTGTACAGTGGAATTGGTGCTGCTACAGCTGCCAAACAACACCCGTCTTTCAATTGCTTAGTGTGGCAATGCCAACACTGTGGAACTCCTGGCCTATTGAATTCAAGCAGGAGCCTTCACTGTACTCTCTTTCGTGCTTGCCAAGCCTACCCGGATGCTTACAAAGTAGAAGTAATTTTAATCTGTTTTAGTATTTTAACTTCTGTATACTTTTTAAGGATTGGTTGTGGTTTTTTCTTGATTTTACTTTTTTTGTAAATGGCTTTGGGGTTAAAGAAAATGAAAATAAGCCTTGCCCTCTTGTTTAAGCTTCTTCTTCCAACAACAACAACAACTGTAGTTGTTATTATTATATTTGTACCCCACTCATCTGAATGAGTTGCCTTAGCCCCTCTGGGTTGTTCCCGAGAAATAAGAAAAAGCATAATCAAACATCAAACATTAAAAAGCTTCCCTATACAGGACTGCCTTCAAATGTTTTGGCATATGACAGGAGGGCGTTCCCAGGGAGGGTGCCGTTACCGAGAAGGCCCTCTGCCTGGTTCCCTGTAACCTCACTTCTTGCAGAGAAGGTTCTCAGAGCCGGATCCTGTGTCCAGGCTAAACGACGGGGGTGGAGATGCTCCTTCAAGTGTACTGGGTTGAGGCCATTTAGGGCTTTACAGGTCAACACCCACACTTTGAATTGTGCTCAGAAACGTACTGGGAGCCAGTGCAGATCCTCCGGAACCCGTGTTATATGGTCGCAGCGGCTGCTCCCAGTCACCAGTGTAGCTGCCACATTCTGGATTAGTTGTGGTTTCCAAGTCACCTTCAAAGTTAGCTCCATGAACATCATGTGGCAGTAGTGCAAGTGGGAGATAACCAGAACATGTACCACTCTGGCAAGACAGTGCATAGGAAGGTAGGGTTGCAGCTGGTGTACCAAATGGAACTAGTAGACAACTGCTCTGGATACAAAATTGACCTGCATCTCCATGGACAGCTGTGCATCTAAAATGACCCTCAGATTGTGACCTGGTCCTTCAGAGGCACAGTTACTCCATTCAGGACCAGGGAATTTCCCACACCGGCCCTCCTCCGTCCCCCAATACTTCTGTCTTGTCGGGATTCCACCTCAATATATTGACTGCCATCCATCGCCCAATTGTCTCCAGACACCCACACAGGACGTTCACCGCCTTCACTGGTTCTGATTTATATGAGAGGTAGAGCTGGGTATCCTCATACTGATGAACACCCAGCTCCAACCCCCAGATTATCTCTGTCCACGGCTTCATATAAATTATTCTGGGCAACCTTCTGAGCTCCACATGCCAGTGGTAGGTGGGGTGAGGCAAAAATGAGTAGGGCAGCTAATGTAAATGTTACCTCTGTGCAGCAGGCCAGTTTCCATATCCACACACGCCCTTCCATATCCTTCATCTAGGCAAGCAAGAAGTATTATCAGAGTGAAAGAACGCATTCCTGCCAGGCAAAAACTCTCAGGGAGGATGTGAAACATGGTTTGTGGAGGGTTGTGGCCAGGGGAGAGTCCTGAGGGCCAGGCAGGGAAGCCTGGAGGGCCACATCTGGCTTAGGGGGCCTGTGGTTTCACCATTCCTGGGCTAATGATCCTTAAGGTCCCTACCAACTTTATGATTCTATGAATGCAGGAGTGATAATAGGAAAGCTGAGCACTGATGGGTGGGGCAGGGGAGGCACCCCATCACCAGAGGCTGTTTGGCTCAAGAAATGTGTCAAAAACGCAACCCACACAGGCGTCACCATTTTCAAGCAGCCACTCTGCTTTAATGTTAGGGTGTCGTTTTTCAAGAAAAGTCTCTGTCCGAGTGAGAAGAAGCTGTGACCCCACTCCAAAATAACAACCAGAACAACCCACCCTACCATCTCTGTTAGCACCCTGGGTATTCCTAAAGGTTGGTAGTGCTGGATCAATGCAAGCCAATTCCACAGGGAAGGGAGAGGAGAGTACACAACTAAAGCAAAATGCAATAGGAAAGGCATTCTCAAACTCAGCTTGGCCTGACCAGAGGGTGTGTGCATGTGTTAGGAGGAGGCAGTATCCCAGAAGTGCATCAAACCATGCCCTGATCTGCAGCGGAGGCCCAGGGAGTCACAGCAGGCTGCCTTCCTTGGCTGCGGGAGCTGGGCAGGGCCAATCCGGCAGAAATGCTCCTTCCGCCTACTCTGCCATCCAAAGCTTGAAAGTCCTGTCATAAGAGCATGTGGCGATCAGCTGCCCGTCCAGGGAGATGTCCAAGCCCATGACTTTGCCCTCGTGTCCTGCCAAGGTTTTCAGCGGGGATGAGCCTGGGTGCGTCCAGACCTTGGCTGTGTTGTCGTAAGATCCAGTAAGCAGGAAGTTGCCATGATTTGCTGGGTGGCGGAAAGAGAAAAATAACAGGAAGTGGGGAGGAGGACTAAGGAGGTAATATAGAGATTTACCACTTACAGCAGGGGTGAGGAACTACAACTCCCATCGTCCATGACCATTAGCTATGCTGGCTGGGGCTGATGGGAGTCCAACAACTTCCAGAGTGCTACCAGTTTCCCCAAAACCTTACCCAAAAGCCAACCATAAGCAGGGAACGGGGGATGCAGGAAGAGGGAGGGTGAGTGACAGAGCATACAGGCTATTCTCAAGAGCCAGTGTATTTGGGGAGGGTGGGGAGCGGTATATATCCAAGTCTTGGGAATCTATGTTGCACATGGAAACCACAGACAAGGTACTTTTCAACCCATTATATATCCTCAGTTTCTGGGAAAAGGCATTAGCAGCTACAGAGACTTACGTTCAAACTTCACTCTGGTCACCAGGTTCTGATGGGCAGGGATGGTGTAGATGCACTTTCTCTGGCGGAGATCCCACACTTTACAGGTGTTGTCGCCGCTTTCAGTGGCAATGTGGTACCTATGAGAAGTACGGAAGAGGAGGAATTCGGGTTTGCGTGCAAGGGGGTTGTTCCCAGTTTCAGCCCTATTCATAATCCTACATGATTATGAAAAAGCTTTAATAAAATATATTGGAGGAGGGGGGAAGGCTATGTACCCATCATACATTTAAAGCACACGGCTTCTGCCAAAGAATCCTGGGAACTGTAGTTTACTAAGGGCATAGGGAATTATAAGCTCTGTGAGGGGGAAACTAAAATTCCCAGGGTGATTTGGGGTGGGAAATGTGCTTTGAATGTATAGTGTGCATGCAGACCAAATTAGTTCCATTAATTTCAATTAATCTACTCCAAGCAGAAGTTAGTTGTCTGTGTGTCAATATTAAGACCTGCACCCCAAGAGGGGAAGGCAAATTGGTTCTTACCCGTTAGGGGAAAAGTTGATCCCATAGATCTCCTTGAGATGACCCTCCAAAAACATGATACAACGCCCTGTGCGCAGATCCCACACGCGGCCAAATGCATCAAGGCCACTGAAAGGAAGAGAAAAACGTCAAACAATCTCTTTCTCACACAACCCCCTTCCCATGCTTCCACTCTGAATAAGAGGCATCACTTAAAGCCATCTTTGGATCTTCTTTCCTCTTTAGTTGTCACCTAGGCTGGATGCCTCTTAACATCACTAAACAGGAGCCAAAGGAGCTTCTGCGAACCACAGTTGTTAAATTGGAGCAAAGCCTTTCTGCAATGCAGCTCGGATTGCCTCCCATGTTACTACCACCTCCTGTCTGCAGTTCCAAGGTTTTGCAAGCAGGACCCAGATCTGACCTACCTGGCAAATCACATGTAGGAAAGTCTAATTAGCACACTTTGTTTGCATAGATTTAGAATATTTATTATGCACTTAAATCAAAAAGTTATCTAAGAGGAGTACAAAAACTGAACGTGAAACATAGCTAAAATCTACAGAACAATTAAAAAGCAAATATACCTAAAAGCCATTGGCATTATAAACACGCATAAAAATAAGTAGAACTTTAAAAACAAAGTAACTAAATTATGCACTTGGGTAGGCTTTTCAAGCCAAAAAAAAAAAAAAAAGGATTCAGCAGGTGCCTACAACTATATAGCTTGCTTAATGTCAATAGGCAGGGAGTTCCAAAGCATAGTTACATGACAATGAAGGATCGACTCAATTACAAACAAGCTAAAGCAAGAGCTGCCCAGATCAGAATTTGCAAATTAAGAACAATGATGGGGCAAATCTTAATATTGCCCTAAAAAGTTGAAACTTTTATTTTAATGAGCAGTATAAACTCAGGAATACAGTCAAGCTATTAGGAACAAAGGAAGTTTCCTAGAAATGAGTCAGAACATTGGTCCATCTAATTCAGTAGTGTCTACACTGACTGGCAGCTGCTCTCCAGGATTATAGATAGGAAGATAACCATTGGGGATTGAAGCTGTGACTTTCTCCACGCAGAGCAGACGCTCTTATCGAAGCTATGGCCCCTCCCTCATTAGAATTTCCACCCTGTGACTTTTTAGCTCCAGGAGTGAAGACTTGAGTGGGATCTTCTGAAGGTAGAATCCCAACCAGTTCTCTCTCTTTTCTGGCATTTTAGAACTAGCAAGAATGAGCATCATTACTGACTGGCTGATACTTGCTCAGTGACACCCCCAGGGAGGGTTAGGACTTGCACATGCATGTAGATTTACCCAGTGGCAGAAAGGGAGCCGTCAACATGGAAGGTGATGTCGTAAACTCCTTTGCTGTGCCCCTCCTGGTGCAAGATTTCCTCCTGAGCCTCCAGGTCCCACAGGCGCCAAGAGTGGTCATAGCTGCAGGGGGGGAGGTGGAGAAGAGACAAAGACTCAAGTGAATATCTCACAAGGCCCCAACAGGTCCCCCCCCCCCCGAAGTTCAAGCAGGTGGCTGGATTGTCTATCCTGATCTCCACTACAAGCTAAGACCATGGAATTAATCTAATCTGCCCCTGGCCCCCACAAACTTAGACGATCAGCCAACTGATACAGGGATATGTGTAGCATTTAGGACACATAATTCAATTCTCTGCTCAGTATTGGGATCTTCAACTGCAGCTTCCTCCCATTCTGACCTCTCACTTTCCAGTCTTGTGTAATGAGTGCTGGGCTGAGTGGAAAGAAGTAACATATCACAAGGGGATGACAACAACTGTTTTTCTATCGAGGGCAGAATTATTTCGAAGGTAACCCATGGTGGTGGCATTGCCAGTGGTGGTGAGACTACTAACAATGGAAGGAACTCTCTTTTCTTCCTTTTCTTTCTGCTGCTCTCTGCTCTTCCTCTTTCTCCATCACATCATTTCCCTATTTATTCACCTCCTTGCTACCCACAAGAAATTAGACCAGGTGCCATGTGTGGCCCTTTGGGCAGCACCCCCTCCTCTGACTTACCAGGTGGTGCCCAGAAACCTGCCAGAGGGATGCCATGCCACCCGGGCTACTCTCGCTGTGTGTCCCTCGATGTCAGCCACTGGTTCATCACTGAAAGAAACACAACATCTCACGGCAAATTCTTGATGATGCTGACTGTCCCATAAGAGAGACTAAAATAAAGAGGGAGCAATACAGAATAGGAGAAAGGGAAAGGTGCGATGGGTGGATCCAGCTGGCTGGCTGGAGGACAGAGGGGGGGGGGGTGTGTACAGAAACTAATCTGCTGTGTGAAGGTAAAATTTACAGTAGTTACTCCACCCACCACTGGTAAGTGACCCCCCTGAAGGGTGCCCAGAAGAGAAAAATGTTTCAGTTGTTATTGAAAGATTCACAGACTAGCTTGGCTTTATCCAATGACTTTATTAACAGCTTAGTCATAGTATACTACTGTATAAGATTTGTACACTGCTTGCTGCCTTTCAAGCCTAAAATATGTTGTGACGGGGCTTTGCAAAACTAGTTCACAAGTAAACAAACAATGCTGTCTCTGACTGGCTGCAAAAATACACAGGCAGCTTGGGATGCTTCATGTAGGCTACTCCCCATTGTTCCCAGGGCTGCAAAGTACAAATATTAAAGTAATCAAAGGGCATTCGAAACAGAAGGGAAAACCCTGCCTGCCCAAGCAGAGCAGTTGTGGCTCAGTGGTAGACACACTCTGCAGGCAAAAGAATCCCAGATTCAATCCCTGGTGTCTCCAAGTACGGCTGGGAAATCCTCCCACCTGAAACTGTGGAGAGCCACTGCCTGTTAGAGCAGACAACAGTGGCCTTGAGAGGCAATTAGTCTGGCTTGCTATAAAGCAGCTTCCTATGGGGTTGTATTCAATTCAGTTCATTTCAGAGTAGACCCAGTGAAATTAATGCATGTCCATGCATTTCAATGGGTCTACAACCCTGTGTTCCAAAAGAAAGCAACTGGATAGTGAACCAGTAACCTCATTGGCAGGAGGAAGTCCTAATACTTCCTCAAGTATAAGAGCTACTAGACCAGCTCCACTTACTGTAGCTGCTCTCTTCAGTTTGATTGAGCCCCCTTGTTGCTGGAATGATCCAGTCCTGTACACGCAACCCTGACTTTCTTAAACAAAAGGTGAAGGAACTCAGGGAACTCCAGAAGGAAGCCTAGCCCAGTGGGGTTTGAATTTGACATCAATATAACAAGCCACAGAATGGCCCCAGAACAACATGTTTTAAAGCTCTTCTACTTGTTCCTTTTGCGGCCGTGTCTTTACCTGCCCCATGTTATACAAGATGTCAGGGGTGGGGCAGGTGTGGCTTGGCAAAAATGGCCCCATGGGCCATATCAGGTTCCCTGCCAGGCCCAGTCAGGCCCATGGGCCACAGGTCCCTTACTGTTGCATAAGAGGGTCTCGAGTTCAACAGGTGGGAAAAAATCTATCACTAAATATGAGTTTGAGCAAAAGATTCCTGCATTGCAGGGGGTTGGATTCAATGACCCTTGTGGTCCCTTCCAACTTGACAATTCTATGATTCTATGATTCTATGACCTCACAGGCACCCAAGACTGAGAGAAGGAGTGCGAATTTACCACCACTGATGCTTCGGCCCACAGCAACAGTATCTGACAGAAATAAACCTCTTCCCTGAGGCCCAATTAAAGAATCTGCTCTCTCTCTGTTTCCTTGGATAACGCACTGACAGAATCAACTGCCTTCCCCAAGAGTCACAGTGCCTTGACTGTTGGAACAAATGCAGCCTATCTGGGGACATAGCAAGACAAGAGGTGTAAAAAGTAAGACAAGTATGACATGGGGGAGAAGTGGGAACCCCCCACCTCACAGTTTGGGCCAGGGGGCACAACCAATAAGCCAAGCAAACTCGTGTCTCTATAAAGGTTTAGAAACAGTAACACAGAAAAGAAGCCTCATTATAAGGAGAGAGGAGCACTGCTGGATCAGGCCCCCAAAAGCACCCACAGCAAAATAACTCTGGGAACTATAGTTCACCCTCACAGGACTATAATTCCCAGCACTTGTAACAAACTACAGCTCCCAGGATTCTTTGGGGGGAGCCATGTGCTTTAAAAGTATGGTGTGGTCATGCCCCTGCCTCAATCACTTGTGTTAGTGTTTTGTTTGTTGCAGAAGGAGGTTAAGCAGGAAGCCATTCTTTAATATTTTTCTCTACCACCCGCAGCAGCCAATAAAATAAGGAAGGGAAGGCAACTGATTTTCCTGGGCCCAGGCGTACCTTTCAAGACTCCAGAGTTTGACAGAGCCATCTGCTGCGCATGAAGCCAGGTTGACGTCCTTCTTGTCCAGGAAGATGGTTGCCTTTGGGTGAAAGACAATGGCTCCAACGTTGGTGTTGTGCCCTTGGGAACAGACGAGACAGACAGACAGTTTGAGAGCCAGCCAATTTTAAGCTTGCTTCCTCTGTCTGAGTCTGGGCCTCTTCCTATTGCTCCGAAGAGACTCTTTGACTGGGAATCACTCCAAATTTAGTTTTTGTGCTAAAGCCGGGGTGGGGAACCTTGGCCCTGTAAGCCAAATGTGGCTCTCAAGGCCTTCCACTTTGGTCCTTGGCACTCTCCCCACACTAATTCACTCTTTCCCCTCAGGCCACACACTTCACTCTCCCTGCTTCACGCCCTTCTTGAGTGTCTTCTGCTGCATGCCAATAGTGGGAGGGGCCAAAAGCAAAAGAAGGTGGAGCAACAAATGCAGCTTTTCCCTTTGTATAGTAGGCTACCTGCCTTCACACTCCCATTTCTAGTCTCCTTCCAGGCCTGATCAGAATTCAAGGCCACATTCCACCCAAGTAAAAACACTAAAGGAGGGTGCCAAGCAGGGTTGGTGCAGTTTGAAGAGAGCCCCAAGGGCCAGAGAGGCTGTGAGGGCCACATGTGGCCCACGGGTCTGACGTTCCCATGCTCTGAATTAGTCAGCAGCTAAGCAGTGGACCTATAGGATATGACTCCCAACACTGATTATTAGAGTCAAGGCTGTCTTCCAGAAAGGAATGCCATCTCACCCAAGCCCAAGGGGGACAAACAAATAAAGGAAGAAGTTTGCACAGCACCACTCTCAAAATTCATAGCCTCCCACCCATGTAGCCTTATGCTCCTAATCAGCCATATACTGTAATTGCTCCAGTCATTTGAGGGAAGATAAGAGAAAAGCAGGCTGCTTTGGCAATGGGTGCGGTGGGAGTCAGATACTATACCTCGCAAAGTGCAGATGAGATTACAATCCGGCACTGACCACAGTTTACAGAGGCCACTCCTGGGAGAGAAAAGGCAGAAGGAAAACTGACTGGCATTTTATTTTATCTTAAAATGTTTTCTATCCCTTGTCTTTCTGTTTTACAAACAAAACCAATCAAACAAAAGCAATCAAGGAAGCTAAGAGAGTAAAAAAAAACCCAAACACATATAAAAACCAAGCAAAATTCAGTTGCAAGATAACAAGTCTAAAAACAAAACAGAAGATAGCAAGTCTAAAAACAACCTTCAACAAAATGATAAAATGCACCCACAGAACTATCACATTCTAAAAACTACTCCCACAATAGCCTTCCAGAACTTGCTAATTACAGGGCGTTGGACAAGATGACTTTCGGGATCCTTTCCAGCTCTACAATTTTATGATTCTATGACTGCTCCCAACAGCTCAGGCAGCCTCTCCTGTGCACTATAGGAGAACTTAGCAGGATTGGGAGGGACATAATGAAAAGCAGAACAAAGTTTACCAGCAAGCTGTAGCCAGGAGCTTGGAGTTGGGGCTGAAGTTGCAATAGGAGATAGGGCGGTCGTCTCCAATTTGGCTGCAGAAATTATTCAAAGACTGAAAGAAAAACAACAAAAAAAGATAATATTTTGCCACCAGAGGAAATGAAGGGCTCAATAAAATGAGATGGCGCTGAGATGGTAAAGAAAAGAGATGACGTTTCCTGCCCAGGCTGCTCCCCCACCTCACCCCCAGTAGTGTTTCCTACTGAGCTGAATTGTGGGACCCATTTAGTGCAATGTTATGTGCTCTGAACTGGCAGCTGAATTCCAAGCAACCAGCAGAGATCTTTCCTTGTCCAGGAGATGGAGATGCCAGGGAGTCAACCTGGGATCATCCACATGCAAAGCATTTGATCTACCATTGAATTATGCTGAGGAGGAGCAGAGGCACAGAAGCCTTCTGCAAGCTCATTTGAACCTCAGCATCTCGGGGGCCTTCTGGGCTGCAGCAGCCCAGTGCCCAGAACTTTTAAGTCATAGCAGAGATGGGTCCCACTTACCCTTAGAGATTTGTGCAGCTCCTGTTTCTGGGAAGTCCGTGTGGCCTCAGGGACCTCCTTGAGCAGCCGGGCTTCCTCCAATCGATTCATTGCCCTGTGAAGGGAACAAAAATTAATGCAACCAGGTCTTGCCCATATTCAACCCTTGCAGAGGCCTACAAGTTGTAATGGTGACAATTCTTCTGCCACGTGCCATCTGTCTTTTGAGGTGGGTTTGAAATCCCCCATTTCTCAACCATCACCACCACTCTAGTTAGGGACAATAGATATACAAGGCCTCATCAATGTTTGCGTTAGCATTTCTCAATCCCAGCCCCTTACCGAGGGAGGGAGTAGTTGGCGATCCACAGTCTGGCCGTCTTCAAGGTATTTGGTCCTTCGTGGTACCAGGTTTGCTGATACTAAGAGAAATGAAACATTAAAGGGGTGGGTATCTCTTGTGAGACTTGGGTACTATAGTGGGCACACATTTATAGCTAAGGGGAAAGGTCGGAGCTCAGTGGGAAAGTGTGAGCTCCCAGGGTTTGTGAAGACTCCCATTTGAAACCCCAGAGCTGCTGTCACTCATAACACACTTTAAAATTTATTACCTCCTCTTTTGATTTCTTGGACTTCTCATCTTCTTTTTGGGTCTTCTTCAATGCGTCTGTGCCAACCACAGACAGAATGTTACGTAGCCTGTTGAGAAATAAAGTGAAGATTAACTTGCCTTTGTTTATATGAGTCACATCAATGAACTGGAAAAGGAAGTGAGAGCAAGTCAATTTCATCCTCTCTCACCTCTCCCTCCTTTCTGCAGGGCCCTCTCCAAAAAGTGTGATGGGCTTCCCGAGGGCTCGTAAGCAGGCCTTGACCTCAGAGTCATCTGTGGAAACATTGATTTGCCTGGCACGCTTCCGGCGCTCAAACTCTGCCAGGACCTCTGCCTGGCGCTCGCTGATGTGCTCTTCCAAGTCAAAAACTTCACCTGATCATAGTAGAAAGCCAAAGGTTATAGGAAATACAACCCCAACAGGACCCTACAAAGCCTCAACACTTGACCCTCACTTCAAAAGTTTGCTTCATTCCAATGAAGCCACATTCAAAGAGCAACAATATGTGGTATATGCTGTGTCACCTCTCTCTGCTCCTTGAGTGTCCAGGTCAAAGCTTATGTTATCAGTGAGGCCTGTGGCTTAAGACTTTGACGGCTGCTGTTGCTGCTTGTGTGAGTGCTGGGAAGACCGCTCCCTCTCCTGCCAACTCCATCTGGCCTAGGGGGCGGGGCCTGCACTACCATTACAGTTTAGAGGACTGAGCAGCTACCGGCAGCAATGGACAAAATAGTTTTAAATGTTTTAATTGCTTTTAATTTGCAGCACCTTAAATGGGGGTTGTTGTTTTTTATAATATTATATTATTTCATTATCTGCAGCAAATGTTAAAGATGTTTATATATATTTTAAGTTGTTTTAAAGGTGTTTTTATTGTTTACTTTGTTGTACCACCGTGAATGGTGGTTTTTATCTATGTATTTTTGTTTGTTCCGTCTTGTTTTGGTTTTGGGGTTGGACATTTGAGTGGGGTGGGGACTGGTTTTGTTTGGGCATAATTGTTTTGGTTGTTTTGTTTTCTATTTTGTAAATGGAGGTTAGTATGAGGCTTGGGATTGCTACCGTGGAGGGGCGAGGGAGGTATGGCGGTGGGGGCAGATGTTATAGGCGAAGGGGATCGAGATACGGATATGCTCGTACCCCTTCCAATCTGCGCCCCATCCCGAGAGACAAGGGTAGGGTGAGCAAGGATTACTCACCTCCTTCACTGGTGTTGTGCAATGCCAGGTCTATAGGCAACAAAACCACTACCCTGCGAGATTTCTTTACCTCGCAGGGAGTCGACCTGGCTTGTGTGACGGAGACCTGGGTGCGCGAAGGGGTAACTGTTACCTTACGAGAGATTGCACCCCCGGGTTTCTCCGTCCTCCACCAGTCACGGACTGTGGGCCGCGGGGGAGGGGTGGCAGTATTAATCCGGGAAGATTGTTCTTTCAGGGCTCTACCACCGCCATCGATCCCCGGCATTGAATGTGTTGGTCTAGTGTGGGGCTCCGAGGAGAGCTTGGCTGTCTGGCTGGTGTACCGGCTACCTAACGCACCAGCAGCCACCCTGTCAGGCCTGCTGGAGGCGGTGGCCGGCTGGGCCTTGGAGTTCCCTAACCTATTGGTATTGGGAGACTTCAACTTCCATGCTGATGCCACTCCCTCCTCACTGGCTCTGGACCTGGTGTCTTCCATGGCGACAGTAGGGCTCTCCCAGTTTGTTTCGGGCCCCACACATCAAGCAGGCCACACGCTGGATTTGATCTTTGGCGCCGGTATAGATGTGATCATGTCTCCTTCGATGAAGGTGCCATGGTCTGATCACTATGCTCTGAAAGCCAGGATTGACTTTCCACCCCCACCCTGCTTAGGTGGCGAGCCGATTTGGGCTCGCCCGCAGAGGCTGATGGACCCGGATAGATTCCGTCAAGCCTTGCGGGACCTTGCTCCCCCGGCGACTCATTGACTGAGCTTGTTGAGGGCTGGAATACCCAGCTCCTGGCAGCCATCAATGAGATCACACCTAAGCGCCCTCTGCGACCCCGCAGAAACCGGGCTCCCTGGTTTACCGAGGAGCTTCGGAAAATGAAGCGGGACCTCAGACGGCTAGAGCGAGTATGGCGGGGTGCCCGTGACAGAGCCTCAAGAACATCTTATAGGGTTTTTATGAAAACCTATGAGATGGCAGTGAAGGCCGCTAAGAAGTCTTACTTCTCGGCCTCCATTGCATCCGCTAGCTCTCGCCCGGCGCAATTATTTAGTATAATTCGGTCTCTTAACGTCCCTTGAAGGACAGCCAAATTTAAATAACAATCTGACACACAGCTGTGAGGCATTTGCGAGCTTTTTTGCGGAGAAGGTCCTGTTGCTCCGCCATGACCTCCCTGCCAATTTGGATACAATAAAGGAACTGGAGGCCCCTCGACTGTGCTCGGGTCCAGTATTGGACCACTTTGACCGGATATCTCCAGCCGATGTGGACAGATTCCTCCAAGCTGGAAAGCCCACCACCTGTCCTCTTGACCCGTGCCCGTCATGGCTGATTAGAGCGTGTCCAGACGAGGTGCGGGGCCCCCTGGGGGATATCATCAATTTGTCCCAGGGGAACAAATTATTCCCAGGGGAACTGAAGGAGGCGGTGGTGCGTCCGCTCTTAAAGAAAACATCATTAGATCCCTCAGATCTATCCAATTACCGCCCGGTCTCGAATCTTCCATTCCTGGGTAAGGTGATTGAGAGAGCGGTTGCTGAACAGCTTGGTAGGTTTCTGGATGAAACATCTGCTCTGGATCCATTCCAGTCCGGCTTCCGGGCTGGTCATGGGACCGAGACGGCTCTGGTCGTCCTAACAGATGATCTCCACAGGCAGCTGGATCGAGGCAGGTCGGGGCTGCTGATTCTTCTAGATCTGTCAGCAGCCTTTGACATGGTCGATCACGAACTCCTGGACCACCGCCTTGCCGACGTGGGGATCCAGGGCACAGTCCTTCAATGGCTGCGCTCGTTTCTCTCTGGTCGGGGACAGAGGGTGGCGCTTGGGGGGGAATTGTCATCACGCCACTCCTTGGTGTGTGGAGTGCCTCAGGGTGCAATTCTCTCCCCGATGCTTTTTAACATCTTTATGCGCCCCCTCGCCCAGCTTGTCCGGAGTTTTGGGCTGGGTTGCCATCAGTATGCTGATGACACCCAACTCTATCTGTTGATGGATGGCCATCCTGACTCGGCCCCAGACACACTGACCAGATGTCTGGAAGCTGTGGCTGGATGGTTACGTGGGAGCCGGTTGAAGTTAAATCCTTCGAAGACAGAGGTCCTCTGGCTGGGGCGGGACGATATGGGATCGAGGGGGCAACTCCCATCTCTTGCGGGGGTGCAATTAGTGCCAGCACCGGCCGTTAAGAGTTTGGGTGTAATCTTCGATACCTCCCTCTCTATGGAGGCGCAGATTACAGCTATAACAAAGGCGGCATTTTTTCATCTCCGCCAAGCTAAGCAGTTGGCACCTTATCTCTCTCGTCCTGACCTAGCCACTGTGATCCATGCGACGGTCACCTCCAGACTGGATTATTGTAACTCGCTCTACGTGGGGCTGCCCTTGAGACTGACCCAGAAACTCCAGCGGGTGCAGAATGCCGCGGCGAGACTCCTTATGGGGTCTTCGCTGCGAGAGCACATTCATCCGGTACTATACCAGCTGCACTGGCTCCCGGTGGAGTACAGGATCAGGTTTAAGGTGCTGGTTTTAACCTTTAAAGCCCTATACGGCCTAGGACCCTCGTACCTACGGGACCGCCTCTCCTGGTATGCCCCACAGAGAAACCTACGGTCTGCAAATAATAACATCCTCAAGGTCCCAGGCCTCAGAGAGGTTAGGCTGGCCTCAACTAGAGCCAGGGCCTTCTCGGCTGCGGCTCCAAACTGGTGGAACGCTCTGTCCCAAGAGACTAGGGCCCTGCGGGACCTGACATCTTTCCGCAGGGCCTGCAAGACAGAGTTGTTCCGCCAGGCCTTTGGTCAGGGCACAGCCTGACTCCCTCCTCTGGCAACCTGCACAGAATTTTGCTTAATTGGTTGCCATCAATTCGATTTAATTAATTTTCATAATGAAATATTTTTAGATTGTGTGACTATTTGACTGATTATTTGATTGTTGTTAGCCGCCCTGAGACCGGCTTCGGCTGGGGAGGGTGGGATATAAATAAAATTTATTATTATTATTATCCCTCTTTTCAGCCAAAACTGGCTCCCCAAATGGCTTAAAATCAACATTCATACAAAGGCAAAATGTAATTAATGTTTTGCTGGGGGGGGGGGGTAAGAGAGCACAATCTCTTATGGCCACTGGAAGTACACATTTTTATATCCAGAGGGAACAAATAGGATCTGCAGATGCGCAGGAGCTAGCCAACAAGCATTTGTTCCCCTGAAACGAAACCTACCCACATTGATCTGCTGCCACCTGTGACACTCCTTCTCATCTAGTGTTTTGCTTTTTGCTACCCCTATCTAGATTTAAATTATAAAGACCTCAGGGCAGGGATTTGTCTCTTGCTTGCTTTCTCCTGTAAAGAACTACAGTGGTACCTCATGTTGCGAACCGTCCCCCTTACAAATTCTTCGGGTTACGCGCTCCACTAACCCGAAAGTAGATGCCCCTCATTGTGAACTTTGTCCCGGGATGCGAGCAGAAACCACGCTCCGGTGGTGCGGCAGCAGCGGGAGGTGCCATTAGCGGAAGCGCACTTCATGTTACGAGCGGTTTCCGGTTACGAACGGACCTCTGGAACGGGTTAGGTTTGTAACTGGAGGTACCACTGTATGTATAACTGATAGCATCCCTGGGATAAAGATAGCCTGGTCACATTTATCCATGGGCTGATTACTATAACGCACTGTACTTGGGGCTGCCTTTGAAGATTGCTTGGAAACTACAGTTAAAGCAAATAAATGGGACTGGTCATATGGAACCTATTTTGCCTGTCCTAAAGAGATACACTGGATTAAAGTTCATTGCCAAGCTCAAGCCAAAGTGCAGATTTTGACCTACAAAGCCCCAAATGGGTTGGGGCCAGGCTAGTTGAAAGATTACCTGTTCCCACATGAACCCACCCAAACATTAAGATATATTCTAGGTCCTACCACCCTTGGAAGTATGGTGGACAATGACACAGGCTTCTTAGTTGTGGCATTCTGTCAGCACCAAGTGAATGTCTTCTTTGTTTGCATGTGGTTTTATGTCAGCATCTCGTTTAATCTCATTATGCTGTGTAATGCTTTAGTGTGATTTGTTTTAAAGGACTTCCTGATTTAATTGTAATTTTAGTATTGAACTGAGAACTTCTCTGAGAGCATTTGCTGAAAATGGCCTGCTTGCAAGCATTCTAAACAAATTATCAGCCCCACTAAGCAGTTCTTCCCTCCATCCTTTTCCTTCCATCTCCCAGTCAGCTCACTACCATCTCTTACCACTGGTGATATTGATGTTGCCAGCCTCAATAGCTGCTTTGACTGCATCCTTGCCCATCAACCCAGACTCCCCTTTGAGGAGACGCTCTTGCTCTTTCTCCTCTAAGCTCCCATAGAAAATTGGGGCTTTCTTGGCTGGAGGAGCATCCCCTTGATCTGAAGCCTTTGTTTTTGAACCCTGCAAGAAGGAAACTCAGCAGTAGCCTACATGGAGAAGGAAGAGAGCAAATTTGGATTTTCCCCCACCTGCTGTCATGGGCTGGCTTGATGCAGAGAACTGGGGAAGAAGGCTCAGAGCCAGGGGGGCAGCGATGCATGGTCAGAGGGAGAAGAGGCAACAGGCTTTAGTGAGCAGGAAGAGACATGGGGCAGAGAGCAGTCCAGACTGAGGCAGAAGAGGAGGCTGGAGAGGAATGGAGCCAAAAGGCAGTAACCAGCTCCCCTCCCCCTATACTCCTGACTCATGACATCTGCGCACATCTGACAGCCCCCACCCCATCAAACAGTACATGAGACAATTTTGTTTTGAATCCCAGCATACTGTTAATCATTAAGGCTAAAACCCTAAGCCCACCTCTGTGGGAGTCAGCACTACTGAACTCAATAGGACTTTCTTGTGAGTTGACATTGTTAAGGATTATACTGTTTGGTAATATATTTATTACAGTGACTAACATAAAATATTCCACAGGAACAGTCCTGTTAGTCCATGAGTATCATGGTACAGTGGTACCTCAGGTTACAGACGCTTCAGGTTACAGACGCTTCAGGTTACAGACTCCGCTAACCCAGACCTAGTACCTCGGGTTAAGAACTTTGCTTCAGGGTGAGAACAGAAATCACACGGCGGGAGCAGGAGGCCCTATTAGCTAAAGTGGTACCTCAGGTTAAGAACAGTTTCAGGTTAAGAACGGACCTCCAGAACGAATTAAGTTCTTAACCCAAGGTACCACTGTACTTTAAAAGCAAAGGAAATCCATGTCTTGCTCTGAGTAGGCCCAATAAAACTAATGGGCTTGAATTGGTTATGTTTATTCATTTCAGTGGGTCTGCTCCGTGTAGAGATAGCACTGGATACAATCCTAACATATATATATATATATTTATTCTGGCATAAACTTTCATGGACTACAAGTCCACTCTAATAGGTGGTTTTGAAACAACAACGTTTGTTAGTCTTTAAGGTGGCAAAGAATGCCTTGTTGTTTTAATGCAGCAGAAATATTAGAACTCTTAAAGCATAACATTTTGCCTTTTGTGGCAGAAGCTGAAGCGTTGAGTTGCACCCAACTCAGCTCAACTGAAAGAGGAGAGCCACTGAAATTAACAGCCGCAAGCGAGTCATATTCATTAATTCAAATGAGTCCAACCTTGAATTGAGCTTTAGTTGGATACAATCCGTTACGCTCTAAAAACTTTTACTACCGACGTGAGGTTACGTTAGTCACTGCAGTAAATAAGTAGACACTGGTGTCTTTCAAACAGATTTTTCATTTTATCATTTCTATGAAAAGATACACGTTTTTTAAACAAAGAAACCACATTCTATCCCAGTTTCAAACCCCCTGCCTTATTCACCGCGGCGATCCGCGACGCAGCCATGGCGCTTTCCCGACCCCTGCTCTCAGACCGGGGCTCTGTAGTGGGGGAATCACACGCAACGGGCTCCCCACAAACACTTCCGGCACAGCGGCTTCCCCCGCCCTTGCAGAGCGCCACAGCCAATGATGCCTTTCCATTCCATCCCGGAGAGTGGGCCGCTCTAGCTTCCCTGGAGCTCCATGGTTATGCGGAGCGAGAGCTTCCGGGTTGCTGGCTGGCGACGTGGGGCGTGGTGGGATCGAGCCTCTGGCGTCGGCGTCTGAACTAGAGGTGCAGGTGAAGAAAAGAGCGGGGAGCTGCTGCGCACGTGCGAGAGAGCCGCAGTGTGGGGAAAGGTCTGCTTGCAAGATGCTGCGGCGGAAACCGACGCGGCTTGAGTTGAAGCTGGACGACATCGAGGAGTTCGACGGCGCCCGCAAGGAACTCGAGGTGGGTGAGTCAGCGGCGTAGCGTGAGTTGTCAGCACCCGGGGCAAGGCACGTAATTTGCGCCCCCCTAACCCCTAACCTGCGAGTTGCTGCTGGCGCTGCTGCCCAAACGACGCCGCTTGCCCGGAGGAGGAGGGGGGCAGAGAGGCGAGGAAAATGCAACGGTCCAGCAGCGGCAGCAGCACCGGCGGAGGCGGGGCTGTGAGGAGGGGCTGCCTGGCGCGTCCTCCGCGGCGAGCACTGAGAGCCGCTGCCTGCCGGGCGCCTTCAGCCCGGGCGCGCGCACAGCTCGTCGGTTCCGCGAGACATGCGGCTCCGCTACAGCCTGCGCCCGAGGCTCTTCGGCGACTCCGGAGGCAGCGAGCGCGCCCCCCCCAGATGTTGCGCCCGGTGCGGCCTGCCCCCCTTGCACCCCCCACGCTATGCCACTGGGGTGAGTGGTTGGTTGGTTGGTTGGTTGCGGGACGGCAAGGCGCTCCTTGCCCACCTTTCTTCGGTGTTGGTGTTGTTGTTTGCGCACTCTGCACATGCTTAGAGATTCTCTTGGCCTTGCTTTCTCTTTTCTTTTTTAAAAACCTGTTTCTCCTCACAAGGGGAGTAGCCATCCTGTTTGTTATTGAGCTGCAAGGCCCGGTCTTCTCTCTCCCACTCAGGAGGGTACCGAGTATAGTAAACAGGCGGTGAGGTAGAGCCACCCGCTGGAGTTGGGCGCAGTCCCCCCCCCCACTGTTCTTACTTGGGTGGAACATGCACAAACAAGCTTATAAAATTATGCACAGTACGGAGAAAGAACACTGGCTCCTCAGGGCTGCCATTTGCTTGTTTTAATAAAAGGTTGTTGGCTGGGGAAAAGGTCGCAGCTCAGTGTCAAAGGGTTTTCTTTGCATTGAGAAGGTCCCAGGTTCAATTGTGAGTATCCCCAAGTAAGTTTGGAAGAGGCTTCCTGCCTGAAACCGTGGAGAAGTGCTGCCAAACAGGGTGGACAATACTGAGCTAAGTGGATCCAATGGTCTGACTCTGTAAAAGGCAGCTTCCTGTGTTTTGTTCCATGACCATAAGCTCAGCTGTAAAGCATTTCCTTTGCATGCAGAAGCTCCCAAGTTCAGTCTCCCAGGTAGGGCTGGGAGACTCCCTGCCTGAAATCCTGCAATATTGTTGTTAGTTAGAGTAGACAATACTGAACAAGATGAAACAATGGTCCAATTTGGTATAAAATGGCTACTTGTATTCCTGTGCAAGAAGGTGTGTTTGTGCGTACACAGTAGCAGATCTAAATGCCAAATTATGCTTGAGGTTGCCTCCATGTTAGCCCCCTGCACTCACGAGTAAAGGTGTTTGGCCCCTTTCTGTGGCAGAATTTTTTGACAGCTTGCAATGTCTTAAATCTGAAAGCAAAGAATCAGATTCATTACAGCTATATTTGAAAAAGAAAACATGTCATGGCATGGGCGGAGGAGGTACATATGTGATTGTCCTGGAGAAGTTTTCTTTAATTATGCTTTAATTATGTTTCCACAGAGTCGTAGGAAGCGCGAGGAGGTGGACATGGTGGGAGCCAGCGATGCTGAGTGTGCGCTGGGACTCAGCACTGATCATAAGAGCCGGGAGCAGATGATACATGACCGGATTGGCTACAAACCCCAGCCCAAACCAAACAATTGTTAATCTCAGTTTGGGAACTTTGAGTTCTAGAGCCCAAAGGGTGGACAGTGGGAGTGCCTGGTACCTGTGAGCTTTGGAAGAAAGCAGGAATTTGTTTCAAGAGCCCAACAAACTCTGTTTAGAAATAGCAGAAGAGACTGAGCTGCTCTCCTCTAGGTTTTAAATGGAGTTCCTCCTCCAAGCAGAGCAAGTCTTGCTTTCCCTACAAAGATGGGATCTTCCTTACTTGATGGTTTCTTTTGTGCAACCTTGCTAGGCTGCTGTGCTTAATAAAATATTTGTTTTTAACTTTGCATGCTTCATTGTATAAACATAGATGGACATTTTTACTTGTGAAAGAGACCTTGAGCCTTGCTGATGGGTGCAGCAACAGAAGTGAAATTGAGCATTTTTTACTTTTTACTTTGAGGTGGTTGTAGAGTGGGTTTATTTACAACTGAGAGGCCCTAGATTATTAGTGGAAGAGCAGAGACTGGATATGCAGAAGGTCCCAGGCTGAACTGCTGACATCACCAGTTAAAAATGCTTCTGAGTTGCCAGCCTGGGAAATGACCATTTGCTGCCTGTATCCCTGGAGTAGACAAGGAGTGCGGAAGCTGTGGCCCTCCAGACAGTGCTGAATCATAGCTCTCATCCTCCCTGACCACTGAAATAGGGTGGCTGAGGTTGATAGGAATTAGGAGTTCACCATTGTCTGGTGGACAGTGGCAGAATTTCGCCTACTTTAGAGTGGACTGTACTGAGTTAAGTGGACGAAAAGTCTGACTTCGAAGCAAAATGGATTTGGGGGGCAACCACACTATATTCCTCATCTTTCTCACACGAAGATGAGTTGACCACGGTTATGATCAATATGGTTTTATTTTCGGGGTGAAACAAGGTACCAAGATCTACTTGTTACAGAGATGCTCCAAAGGTGCAGGAGATGTTACTTAGTGTTTGAGGATTCCCCCTCCCCTTTTGTCTTGGGAAGAAGGCATTCTGTCTAAAGCTGCTGCATACTGACAAATTAATCTTCCTGCAAAACAGTATGCCACAAGAGGCTGCCTTACAAGTCCATGGGTTGCAATAAAACATCTGCTCCTGCCTTTTGTGCTTGAATTCTGTGTGATCCATTCATAAGCAATGGGCTGTAGCCAATGCTAGTCCTACTCAGAGTAGATACACTGAAATTAATGAACGAGACTAACTTGGGTCCATTACTTTATTTGGGTTTACTGATTAGAACAAGCGTTAGCTGGTAATGGTTTTCTGCAAAGAATTCTGGGAGCTGCCGTTTGTTAAGGGTGCTGAGAGGAGTCGTTTTAGTTAACACAGCTGATTTTTGGTTCTTGCCAATAAACTGAGTAGCATAAAAATTATAGCGGGGATCAAATACTGGAGAGAACTCACAAAAATACAGTGGTGCCTCGCAAGACGAAATTAATTCGTTCCGCGAGTTTTTTCGTCTAGCGAATTTTTCGTCTTGCGAAGCACGAACTCCCATAGGAATGCATTGAAATTCAATTAATGCGTTCCTATGGTCAAAAAAAGTCCAAACAAAGCCAAATTTGGTACAACAAGAGTTTATTAAGTGCTCTTTAAAGTCACACATACTGTAAAGAGCATTTCAAAAATTGAAGGAACAAGTAAGTTTCTAAACATGACAGAAAAACATTTAAAAATCAACAAAGTGTACAGTACATTTTCTAAGACTCTGGGGGACCACTCGAAGAAGGTTCCTCTTCCACTCTTTGCTTCTTGCTGAAGAACCTGCCCATGGTCTGCTGCTTCATCCGCCTTTTCAGCACCTCCCTGAAAGGCGACATGACCCTCGTATCAAAAGTGTTCGCGAGGTCATGTGCCACGTGCTTGTCAGGGTGGTGCCGCTGTGCAAAAGCCTGCACATCCTTCCACTTCAGGCAAATGTCCCTCAGTTCTTTGGAGGACGGCCATTCCTCAGTTGCTTCCTCCTCTTCCAGCGAGGCCTGCTCCTGCGCAGCCTCTGCCTGCAGTTCGACCAGCTCCTGGGTGGTCAGCTCGTGGTCGTGCTCCTCCACCAGCTCGCTGATGTCCTCCTCTGTGACCTCCAGGGCCCATGGTCCTCCCCAAGGCAACAATGTCCTGCACCACTGTTGACTCTGGTGCATCAGAGTCACTTGGTGCCACGCAGTCCGGCCACAGGCTGCGCCAAGCGCAATTCAAATTTCTCTGGCTGATCCCATTCCAGGCCGTGGTGATCATCTTCAAGCAGGTGACGATGTCAAAGTGGTCCTTCCAGAATTCCCGCAGGGTGATGGTGGTGCAATCAGTCACCTCGAAGCATCGCCTGAAAAGCTCCTTGGTGTAGAGTTTTTTGAAATTGGCGATGACCTGCTGATCCATCAGCTGGAGCAGTGGCGTGGTGTTAGGCGGCAGGAACATGATGCTGATGAAGCTGAACTCCTCCAACAAGTCCTCCTCAAGGCCTTTAGGATGAGCAGGAGCATTGTCCATCAGAAGCAAAGCCTTCAGCAGCAGGTCGTTGTCCAGCAGGTACTGTTTGACAGCAGGGCCAAAAGCAAGATTGACCCAGTCCACAAACAGCACACGTGTGACCCAAGCCTTACTGTTGGATCGCCACATGACACTCAGCTGCTCCTTGTCGACCTTGTGTTTCTTGAAGGCCCGTGGGTTCTCCGAGTGGTACACCAGCAGGGGCTTGATCTTCAGGTCGCTGCTTGCGTTGGCACAGAAGAGCAGGGTCAGACGGTCCTTCATGGGCTTGTGGCCAGGCAACGTGGCCTCCTCCTGTGTGATGAAAGTCCTTTTGGGCATCCTCTTCCAAAACAGCCCGGTCTCGTCACAGTTGAAGACCTGCTGTGGAACGTAGCCCTCCGTCGTCACAACCTCCAGGAACTCCGCTGCAAAGTCTTCAGCCGCAGAAACATCAGAACTTGCAGCCTCTCCATGCCTGACCACGCTGTGGATTCCAGATCTTGTCTTGAACCGGTCAAACCAGCCTCTGCTTGCCTTGAAGACTTCTGGCTCGCCTGAGGTTCCTGGCTGTTCCCGGACGAGGTCTGCGTGCAAGGCCTTGGCCTTCTCACAAATGACGGCCTCAGTCACTGTGTCCCCTACACGCTGCTTCTCTTCTAACCAGATGAGCAGCAACTTCTCCACCTCCTCCAGAACAGCTGGGCGGTTCTTCACGATCCTGGTGACTCCCTTGGCTGCATCAGTCGCAAGGATCTTCTCCCTCACCTTCAGGATGGTCCCGATGGTCGATGGATTCCTCCCGTACTCCCTGGCGAGGTCTGTCACACGCATTCCACCGCCGTGCTTCCGGATGATCTCCTTCTTCATTTCCAGCGTAACCTTCGCCTTCTTCCCCTCGCCGGCCTCTGCAGCAGCAGTCTTCTTGGGTCCCATGGCAGCACAGCTCCTACCTTCGCAAACCCCCAAAAATAAATAAATCAGTGCTTCAATTCCAAAAAATTCAAAAGCACCCAGCCACCCACCACACAGAAATTCAAACCCAGAACCAGGTCCTTGAATTCCAAACACCCCAACCCAAAATCCAACCACCCCCCCCAAGTTTTAAAACTTTAACTTACCGATTGGCTGCAAAAGAAGTTTTGGAAAAGCTTCAAAAATCACCAAAGTCTTCAAAAACCTCAACTGTTCCCCCAGCCCCTCCCCAACTGTTGCAACCCCCTCCCCAACTGTTGCAACCCCCTCCCCAACTGTTGCAACCCCCTCCCCAACTGTTCCCCCAGGCCCTCCCCAACTGTTGCAAACCCCTCCCCAACTGTTCCTCCAGCCACCCACCACACAGAAATTCAAACCCAGAATTTTTTTTAAAAAAAACACAGCAGAGTGGCCCAATGGTCACAGAAAATCATAAAAATGCAGAAAAAACCACACAAGCTTCCAAATTATTGCAAACCCCTCCTCAACTGTTCCCCCAGCCACCCACCACACAGAAATTCAAACCCAGTTTTTTTTAAAAAAAAAACCAGCAGAGTGGCCCAATGGTCACAAAAAATGCAGGAAAAAAACACACAAGCTTCCAGATTCTTACAAACCCCTCCCCAACACCAAGTCCTTGATTTCCAAACACCCCAACCCAAAATCCAAAACCCCCCAAAAAAGTTTTAAAAGTTTAACTTACCAAATGGCTGCAAAAGAAGTTTTGGGAAAGCTTCAAAAAGCAGCAAAGTCTTCAAAAACTTCAAAAAATACTACCACACCACGTGCTATGAGTTGCTCCTCGAAGTCAAGTCGCAACTGCACCTCTTCAAGCAATGCACCCTGGGTATTAACGGTTTTAAGAAAAAGGAAACAAACTTGCAATACGTTTTCGTCTTGTGAAGCAAGCCCATAGAGAAATTCGTCTTGCGAAGCAGCTCAAAAACCGCAAAACCCTTTCGTCTAGCGAGTTTTTCGTCTTGCGAGGCATTCGTCTTGCGGGGCACCACTGTAATAATCCTAATAACATCTTTTGTCTTCAGAATTGACGGGTAAATCTCAGTCTAACTGGAGCTCAAACAAAGGTAGTAGGGGAACTTCCATTATTGTTAGCAGGCAGGTCTGGTTCTGGAGTTGGGTGGCCTAACAGTGAGGGGGGGGGTGCTATTAAAGCCACGTAAAAAACAACGACCTACTTGATGTTTAGAACATTTGATGTTTCTCAATCCTCTCCCTGGAGGAAAAAAGATTCAGTTACATTAAAAGGCAGCCGTGGCTTCCCCCCACCCTGCCCCAGTGTTGGGAGCAATAGCCCTCAGCAGCTTGTGTAGATGTTGGAAGGTTTATAAGAAGTAGGTGCTGAGAGAGATGGGGAGAAACAATCTCTATTCAACTACAAAAGCCCTCACAGCATCCACCAGGCTTTGGCCAACAATCACAAGAAAGCATCACACCATTCCTTCAGGCAGCCATAACAGTCTCTGGATTGCTTGGCGTTGGCACCGCATGTGTCCTTCAGCCACTCGCGGAAGAGGTCCTTCAGCACTAAGAACTGTCCCAGAACCACGTACGCCTTGTCAAAGCCTTTGTCTTCCAGCTTCCTGCCAAGTACATCTCCAATGCCAGCTAAAGTACCAAGAGACTTGTCCCCCATGGGCTCAGCCATGAAGTCCTGATGCTTCTGACTGGTGGTCATGTTGCCTGCAGCTCTGCCTGCTCTCTCGCCTCAACCACTGCTCCCATCAAAGGGTGCTGAGAGTTGTTAGAAGACCCACTAGTCTCTTCACAGAGCTACAATTCCCAGAGTTCCCTGTGAAGAGGGATTGATAAACTGCTCTGGGAGCAGAAAAGGGGTTCTCAGCTGTAATGGGTATGGGGTTGCTCATGCGTAAGTTGCTGCCTCTCCTGGTTATGTTGCCTTGTTAAACTTTTCTGTCTGCATAGCCCTTCAATTCGTGGCTGCCTCAGTCGCTAGCAGAATCCGTCAGTGGGCGTTTCTTAAATCTTTTCCAACATAAAAGTTGTTTGACACCCAGTCTCCTCCTACTCTCTCTGCGCGGAAGTCTTCTGTGCAGGGTGGGCGTGGGTAGCGGAGGACCCGTGCTCTCCCCGCTGGTGTCCGGTGAAGAGTCCTGGAGCCCTCTCGCCGATTCCCCCATCAGCCCCTCTATATCCCTGGTGTTGCGCTGATTTGCTTCCCCATCTGCGGAGCTGCATCTCTCCCTGCTGGGCCCTTCTCCAGCATCATTTAAGAGCCTTCCCTCCGCCTCTAGCTCCGATGTCAGTTCCCTGACATCAGCCCTCTTAGCAAATCAGTTCCCAGGATTCTTTGAGGGAAGCCATGACTATTTAAAACAATAGTGTTTTAAGTGTGTTTTGTGAATGTGGCCAGTATACAGGTGAAACTCGGAAAATTAGAATATTGTGGAGAAGTTCATTTATTTCAGGAATTCAGCTTAAAAGGTGAGAGCTGGACCATAAAGAAGGCTGATCGCTGAAGAATGGATGCTTTTGAATTCTGGTGCTGGAGGAGACTCTTGAGAGTCCCATGGACTGCAAGAGGATCCAACCTCTCCATTCTGAAGGAAATCAGCCCTGAGTGCTCACTGGAAGGACAGATCCTGAAGCTGAGGCTCCAATACTTTGGCCACCTCATGAGAAGAGAGGACTCCCTGGAAAAGACCCTGATGTTGGGAAAGATGGAGAGCACAAGGAGAAGGGGACGACAGAGAACGAGATGGTTGGACAGTGTTCTCGAAGCTACCAGCATGAGTTTGACCAAACTGCGGGAGGCAGTGGAGGACAGAAGTGCCTGGCGTGCTCTGGTCCAGGGGGTCACGAAGAGTCGGACACGACTAAACGACTAAACAACAACAATATATGAGATAGACTCATGACATGCAAAGCAAGATATGTCAAGCCTTTATTAGTTATCATTGTGATGATTAGAATATTAAATGAAATCAGCAAAATAAGGACTGCAAATAGAGCAAATCTCTTTTCTGATAAGAACAGCTTTTGCATCTCATTTGGAAACCAAGGACCCAGAGTCTGGAGGAAGAACGGGGAGGGACACAATGCCAGATGCTTGAAGTCCAGTGTGAAGTTTCCACAGTCTGTGTTGATTTGGGGAGCCATGTCATCAGCTGGTGTTGGTCCACTGTGCTTCATTAAGTCCAGGGTCAATGCAGCCGTCTACCAGGAGATTTTGGAGCACTTCATTCTTCATGGGGATGCTGACTTCATTTTCCAGCAGGAATTGGCACCTGCCCACACTGCCAAAAATACCAAAACCTGGTTCAATGCCCATGGGATTACTGTGCTTGATTGGCCAGCTAATTCGCCTGACCTGAACCCCATAGAGAATCTATGGGGCACTGCCAAGAGACAGATGAGAGACATAAGACCGAGCAATGCAGAAGAGCTGAAGGCTGCTATTGAAGCATCCTGGTCTTTCATAACACCTCAGCAGTGCCACAGGCTGATAGGCAGTAATTGATGCAAAAGGGGCCCAAACCAAGTACTAAGTACATATGCATGCTTCTACTTCTCAGAGGTCCAATATGGCTCTATTTGCAGTCCTTGTTTTTCTGATTTTATTTAATATTCTAATTTCCTGAGATTGTTAATTTGGGGTTTTCATCAGCTGTACGCCATGATCATCACAATTATAACAAA
This sequence comes from Podarcis bocagei, assembly GCF_964188305.1. Taxonomy (NCBI): domain Eukaryota; kingdom Metazoa; phylum Chordata; class Lepidosauria; order Squamata; family Lacertidae; genus Podarcis; species Podarcis bocagei. The sequence goes on along the minus strand of NC_138131.1, from coordinate 93,366,405 downwards.
TAAAGGCTTGACATATCTCGCTTTGCATGTCATGAGTCTATCTCATATATTAGTTTCACCTTTTAAGTTGAATTACTGAAATAAATGAACTTTCCCACGATATTCTAATTTCCGAGTTTCACCTGTATATAAGGAGGCAGCATCAAAATCTGTCTCCTGCATGTGGTTCTGAAAAATGTTTTGACACCGAAATGCATGAAAGATGCTGGCCTAAAAAAAAAAAAGAAGACACTAGCTTCATGGTACTGTTAGGTGCCATGCAGGGTGCTTTGAAACATTTCACACACATCCACAATTTCTATAAAATACATTCTGCTTTATTAGTTACATACACAGACTGTTCATCTGTACTTATATAATGTTATCAGATGCGCAATCTCAAACTGGATTTAATGAACATCTGCCATAGAATACTTTGCTAGAAGAGAGAGACAAGTCTGAAAATATATTGAAAGGCACCATTGTTTATTGGGCACAGTGGGGTATACAGCACCAGCAACACAATTCTTTAGCAAGTAAAATGAGGCCCCAACTGCACCATGTGTTTAAAGCAATATCACATTGCTTTAAGCAGTCATGATTTCCCCAAAGAATTTTGGGAACTTCAATTTGTTATGGGTGCCGCAGTTGTTAGGAAACCCCTAGTCCTCTGATAGCTACAATTCCCTGAGTGGTTTAACAGTCAATCCTTTTACCATGGGAACTTTGGGAATTGTAACTCTGTGAGGGGAAAAGGGAGTTTCCTAGCAATTCTCAGTACTCTTAACTGAGGTTCACAGGATTCTTTGAGAAGCCATGACTGTTCAAAGGGGGCAACTGGCAAGTTGAAGGCTCAGAGGTGGGAGGAAGCTGGAGGCCTCAAGTACACCCAGACCTTTATTGCAACTTCTCATGAGAACATTGTGGATCTTCACTCTCAAGAGGTACCACACTTCCACCAAAGGCACCCCACTCACAGAACATGCCAAGCAGTACTTGCCTGGGCAAACATGGGTTTGTGGGCTGATGGGAGGGAAGCAAGCAGAGAAACAGAAGCAGGCAGAAGAAAAAGGCTGGAATGTGGCTGCCGCCAAGCATGTATTGCTGAAAACACATGTTAAATGCACATAAGATGCAAATTGCCTGTTTTGCTTTGCTTCCGGTTATACATAAGATAATAATAATAATAATAATAATAAATTTTATTTATATCCTGCCCTCCCCAGCCGAAGCCGGGCTCAGGGCGGCTAACAACACTAAAATAGTGCAACATTATCAAAAACATCATAAGAATTAATTAAAATCAAAAATGATGGCAACCATAAACTAAAGTATTGTAAAGATTGCCAAAGGAGGGAGTCAGGCTGTGCCCTGGCCAAAGGCCTGGTGGAACAGCTCTGTCTTGCAGGCCCTGCGGAAAGATGTCAAGTCCTGCAGGGCCCTTGTCTCTTGTGACAGAGCGTTCCACCAGGTTGGAGCCGCAGCCGAAAAAGCCCTGGCTCTAGTTGAGGCCAGCCTAACCTCTCTGTGGCCTGGGACCTTCAAGATGTTTTTATTTGAGGACCGTAAGTTCCTCTGTGGGGCATACCAGGAGAGGCGGTCCCGTAGATACGAGGGTCCTAGGCCGTGTAGGGCTTTGAAGGTTAAAACCAGCACCTTAAACCTGATCCTGTACTCCACCGGGAGCCAGTGCAGCTGGTATAGCACCGGATGAATGTGATCCCGCAGCGAAGACCCCGTAAGGAGTCTCGCCGCGGCATTCTGCACCCGCTGGAGTTTCTGGGTCAGTCTCAGGGGCAGCCCCACGTAGAGCGAGTTACAATAATCCAGTCTGGAGGTGACCGTCGCGTGGATCACAGTGGCTAGGTCAGGGCGAGAGAGGTAAGGAGCCAACTGCTTAGCTTGGCGGAGATGAAAAAATGCCGCCTTTGTTATAGCTGCAATCTGAGCCTCCATGGAGAGGGAGGTATCGAAGATTACACCCAAACTCTTAACGGACGGTGCTGGCACTAATTGCACCCCCGCAAGAGATGGGAGTTGCCCCCTCAATCCCATATCGTCCCGTCCCAGCCAGAGGACCTCTGTCTTCGAAGGATTTAACTTCAACCGGCTCCCACGTAACCATCCAGCCACAGCTTCCAAGCATCTGATCAGTGTGTCTGGGGCCGAGTCAGGATGGCCATCCATCAACAGATAGAGTTGGGTGTCGTCAGCATACTGATGGCAGCCCAGCCCAAAACTCCGGACAAGCTGGGCGAGGGGGCGCATAAAGATGTTAAAAAGCATCGGGGAGAGAATTGCACCCTGAGGCACTCCACACACCAAGGAGTGGCGGGATGACAGTTCCCCCCCAAGCGCCACCCTCTGTCCCCGACCAGAGAGAAACGAGCGCAGCCATTGAAGGACTGTGCCCTGGATCCCCACATCGGCGAGGCGGTGGTCCAGAAGTTCGTGATCGACCATGTCGAAAGCTGCTGACAGATCTAGAAGAATCAGCAGCCCCGACCAGCCTCGATCCAGCTGTCTACGAAGATCATCTGTTAGGGCGACCAGAGCCGTCTCGGTCCCATGACCAGCGCGGAAGCCGGACTGGAATGGATCCAGAGCCGATGTTTCATCCAGAAACCTACCAAGCTGTTCAGCAACCGCTCTCTCAATCACCTTACCCAGGAATGGAAGATTCGAAACTGGGCGGTAATTGGATAGATCTAAGGGATCTAATGATGTTTTCTTTAAGAGCGGACGCACCACTGCCTCCTTCAGTTCCCCTGGGAATGTCCCGGTGCCAAGGGACAAATTGATGATATCCCCCAGGGGGGCCCGCACCTCGTCTGGACACGCTCTAATCAGCCAAGACGGCCACGGGTCGAGAGGACAAGTGGTGGGCTTTCCAGCTCGGAGGAGTCTGTCCACATCGGCTGGGGATATCCGGTCAAAGTGGTCCAATACTGGACCCGAGGACAGTCGAGGGGCCTCCAGTTCCTTTATTGTATCCAAATTGGCAGGGAGGTCATGGCGGAGCGACAGGACCTTCTCCGCAAAAAAGCTCGCAAATGCCTCACAGCTGTGTGTCGAATTGTTATTTAAATTTGGCTGTCCTTTGAGGGACGTTAAAGACCGAATTATACTAAATAATTGTGCCGGGCGAGAGCTAGCGGATGCAATGGAGGCCGAGAAGTAAGACTTCTTAGCGGCCTTCACTGCCATCTCGTAGGTTTTCATAAAAATCCTATAAGATGTTCTTGAGGCTCCGTCACGGGCACCCCGCCATACTCTAGCCGTCTGAGGTCCCGCTTCATTTTCTGGAGCTCCTCAGTAAACCAGGGAGCCCGGTTTCTGCGGGGTCGCAGAGGGCGCTTAGGTGCGATCTCATTGATGGCTGCCAGGAGCTGGGTATTCCAGCCCTCAACAAGCTCAGTCAATGAGTCGCCAGGGGGAGAAAGGTCCCGCAAGGCTTGACGGAATCTATCCGGGTCCATCAGCCTCCACGGGCGAGCCCAAATCGGCGCACCACCTAAGCAGGGTGGGGGTGGAACGTCAATCCTGGCTTTCAGAGCGTAGTGATCAGACCATGGCACCTTCATCGAAGGAAACATGATCACATCTATACCGACGCCAAAGATCAGATCCAGCGTGTGGCCTGCTTGATGTGTGGGGCCCGAAACAAACTGGGAGAGCCCTAGTGTCGCCATGGAAGACACCAGGTCCAGAGCCTGTGAGGAGGGAGTGGCATCGGCATGGATGTTGAAGTCCCCCAATACCAATAGGTTGGGGAACTCCAAGGTCCAGCCGGCCACCGCCTCCAGCAGGCCTGACAGGGTGGCTGCTGGTGCGCTAGGTGGCCGGTACACCAGCCAGACAGCCAAGCTCACCTTGGAGCCCCACACTAGGCCAACACATTCAATGCCGGGGATCGATGGCGGTGGTAGAGCCCTGAAAGAACAATCTTCCCGGATTAATAGTGCCACCCCTCCCCCGCGGCCCACAGTCCGTGACTGGTGGAGGACGGAGAAACCCGGGGGCGCCATCTCTCGTAAGGTAACAGTATCCCCTTCGCGCACCCAGGTCTCCGTCACACAAGCCAGGTCGACCCCCTGCGAGATGATGAAATCTCGTGGTTTTGTTGCCTATAGACCTGGCATTGCACAACACCAGTGACGGAGGTGAGTAATCCTTGCTCACCCTACCCTCGTCTCTCGGGATGGGGCGCAGATTGGAAGGGGTACGAGCATATCCGTATCTCGATCCCCTTCGCCTATGACATCTGCCCCCACCGCCATACCTCCCTCGCCCCTCCACGGTAGCAATCCCAGGCCTCATACTCTAAGCCAAGATCTAAGCCAAGATTAGCCACACTAGAAGAGACTGGTTTCCTCCCATCTATATAAAATGAAAGTTTAAGTCTCCTAAAGCTGAGAGCACACCGATACTAGTTAGGGCAGAGGTGGGGAAATCTGTGGCCTTGCAGATGTTGGGACTCCAGCTCCCATCAGTCCTAAGCACCACGGCCCCTGGTCAGAAATGATGGGAACTTTTGTGCAGCAGTACCTGGTGGGCCCAAAGGTTCCCCATCCCTGTACTCTAGTATGAGCATCTTGCCTGTAAAGGGATGATTCAGAGGTTGGAAGCTGCTTGCACCTAGCTCAGTTACCTGCCATCTACTATAGACTTTCACCTTTTCAAGTGACTTAGTGTATAGTGAAATGTTAAAAACACATAAAACACAACAACATAGACCTGGGGAAGCCATTTGACTGTGACATTTAAACTATGACACAGTTTGTTTGCTTCATGCTAAAGACAGACTGCATGCGGAAATTCTGTAATAACCTTGCATCTCACTTTATAAAGTTACTAACTTTACTTGCACAGTATTATTCATTTGGGGCATGTAGTGATCTTGGATGAAAAGAATCACCCACACTCAAAGCAATTTACAAAAAAAAGACAACTTGAAGGAAATGGCTATCTAAATTCTACTCTTTTGTTGCCTCCAAAGTCAATTTTTGCAGAAGTCTAAAGCAGAAAAGTGGGTATGATTTTTATATGCAGGGACTGAAAGCCAAGCCTGCTCAAGAAGGGTTGCACATGCCTTTTAAAGAAATTATGCCAAAGAAGTCAATCCAGAATATTTCCATTACTGGTAATGGAGGTATAGACCTTCAGTCTTAAGTGTTTTATTTCAATTAGGACTCAATGAATGCGGTTGCAGGGAAGAGCTTAGGCAAATTATTTTTAAAAAGCCTCTCTTACTATATGCTAAGCAACATAACAACATATTAAATGACCAACAGTTAAATGATACACTGCTTTCATTTTTAGCTTCCAATAAACTTGCCCAAAGGGCTACTGTAGATGGGGGTAGCCAATTGGAGACCCTCTCCGGATGTTGTGAACTCCCAACTCCCATCAGCCCTAGCCAAAATTCACATGAGGCTTGAACAGCAAAACTCTGGGAGGAGTGCCAATAATAATAATTCTCCTCTGTCCACCCCTTGGCCCAGGTCGTTTGATTCACAAAAGAACTTTTTACACAGTGTTCATAAGAACCAATCAGATTTCCTCTGAGCATTTCAAAACCCCAACGTGGGACAAAGTCAGATCAGAAGAAATTCTTTTAACGACAAAGAAACTATTTCCTACTTGAGCATGCATATGTAGTTCAGAGTAAATAAAATAGGAATAAAAGGAGGAATGCATTCAGCAAAACCCTAGAGGTCGTAAACAGGAGAGGCAGGATGGCAGTATTTACTATCTTCTCGTGAACTCTCTTCCTGGCCCTTAAGATCTATCTAAAAATTAAACTACATCAAAGCTACCTTCTATCTTTATGACCCAGGATGCCTGATGAACAACTGGCCTGTGTATTTAGAATGTTTATACGTGCCTGTCAGGCGTAGAGAAAGCAAATGGCAGAGGTGGAGAGGCTTGTGGGATTCGATCAGAAATTATTGTCAATGAATCAACCCCCGTCAACGCGATGCTTTCATCGCAGACACAAATGGCTTGCTCCATATTTCATAATTCCTCATAGCAATCCCACCTGACCCCCACACTCTGGATATTTGCACCCCTACATCTCACCGCTTTTTATTTTTAAATTTTTTTATTTGTTTTTGTTTTTTGTAAGAAGAGCTTAAGATAGTAGAGGTTAAGGTAATAGATGTACTGTGTTCTCTTCATGTTCATGTATGTGTTCTTGTATCACATAACGATGTCTAGCAGACATTCCTAAAGGAGTGCTCGACAACCTCTGCCTATTCTTTTCTAAAATTGAGTGACTAGGCAAGACCAAAGTCAGTCTGCTGCGGCAGCACTGAGCATCAGATAAATTGGCGGGAATGTAGTTATAACTTCTTTGATTACACGTGAAAAACCAATCATCTGGCAAGCTAACATGAGCATAATTAAAAATAATCTGCTGAACATGTGAGCAATTCCAAGTTGGCCATCCTGCGTCCAGACAGCAAGTTGCTTTCTTACTGCAATTCCCAATCTGAACACAAGAGGTGTCTGGTGGTGCTGCAACTCTAGGTGTGTATAATGCTATCGCATCCAGAGGTAACTTTTGTGTCACCTTTTCCCAGTCATGGAGATTGGTATAACCAATGATACCTTCAGGAATCCATTTAGAAAACCACTTTCCCATGTGTGTGGCATGTGCCATATGAAAGGGTTGTGTACAAACAGGGAGTATACAATTTCCTAAGGTAGTGTGCATATCATATGCTTCACTCAGACAAAAATGAGAGACGTTAGCCACTTTAGCGAAACGCATCCACAAATTATAGTTATGACTAGAAGAAGTGCCAGGGGGAAGATAGATACACTGAGTACTTGGTATCAAGAAAACAAATAATACACATGTTAAAATCAGCATAGAGTTCATATTTAGCTGAGTAATCAAGGCTACTAAAAAAGTCCCTGATGCTTCTGGAACATCATGATGCTGAAGTTGTGAAAAGATAAAGTGCGAGACTGGCTTCATTACTATCAGATAATGGAGGCATATAATTTGGATAAGAAAATTGGCTTCCAGGTGGAAAAATCAAAATTAGAAACAGAACTGTTAAAACCCAAAACTAAGATTTTGTCAAAGATGTATAACTTGCTGTTGAAATGGAATACTCAGGATGAAACGGTGAAATCTGCTATGATTAAATGGGCACAAGATGTTGGACATAACATTATGTTTCCTGACTGGGAACAGTTATGGACCACAGGTATGAAGTTTACGGCATGTAATGCTTTAAGAGAGAATATTACGAAAATGATATACAGGTGGTACATGACACCAGTCAAGCTTGCAAAAATCTATCATTTGCCTGACAATAAATGTTGGAAATGTAAAGAAACTGAGGGTACATTCTTTCACCTTTGGTGGACGTGCCCAAGGATTAAGGCTTTCTGGGAGATGATCTATAACGAAATGAAAAAGGTATTTAAATATACCTTCCTGAAGAAACCAGAGGCCTTTCTCCTGGGCATCGTCAGCCAATTGGTACCAAAGAAGGATAGAACTTTTTTTATGTATGCCACAACAGCAGCAAGAATACTCATTGCAAAGTATTGGAAGACACAAGATCTACCCACCCTGGAAGAATGGCAAATGAAGGTGATGGACTATATGGAACTGGCGGAAATGACTGGCAGAATCCGAGACCAGGGAAAAGAGTCGGTGGAAGAAGATTGGAAGAAATTTAAAGACTATTTACAGAAATATTGTAAAATTAATGAATGTTAGAATGATGTTGGATAGAAATTAAGGGGTTTTCAGCTGTAATATTATAAAGGAATATGAAAAATGGATTATTAATAGGTAAAAATTTAATGTTACAATAGCTTAAGATTAAAGACTAGGATAAACAAAGAGGGTAAGGATTTGCTGAACCAACAAACTGAACTGGAATACAAAAAAGGGAGGTGTGAGAGGTCCGGGAAATAAGCTAATGAAAAATAAGTAATGGAAAGAATGAGTTGTTTTTAACTATTTTTATTTTGTATTTTCTTACTTTTTATTTTTATTTTGTAATACTTTGAAAATCTTAATAAATATCTGTCAGGGGTTCAGAAGCAGAGACGCAGAGAAGGGAGGAGACAGAGAGCGAGGGGGAGGAATACGAAGGAAAGATGAGTGGGGATGACGAACCGAGATCACCGAGCTTATCCAGTGAGTCCGAGGATTCCCAGAAGGGAGCGCCAGCGGTCAGAGCAAGGGGGGAAAGCAGGGGGACACCCCAGGAAGAAGGGTCCAGAGAGGAATCAGAGAGCAGCAGTTGGAGATCGGGACCCACGTACCCAGCCGGGAGCAGCGGGGAGAAAGGGGACCAGATATCGGGTTCCGGAGGCTTTCAGAAGGAGGGAGGGCATGAGTCAGGAGTAGTCACGCCCACCTCGGGGAGCGACGAAACGATCAAGAGGAAGGTTGAGAGTTGGGCGCGCGCGCCAAGTTCAAATGTAGCGGAAGCTGGCGCAGTAAGCAGCCCAGAGAGTGAACCAGGTCCCAAAGCCCGCCGCAAGGAGGCGGAAGGGTCAGGGGGGTCCGCGTCAGAAGAGAGTAGGAAAAAGGAGACCCCGGGGGGCAGAAGGACCCAGAGACGGAGGGAAAGGCGCAGGAGGTGGAGCAAGGCTAGGGTATTAAGCTGGTGTGCTAGAGGCGGAGACTCAGACGGGTCTTCGCCGGTCTGACCTAGAAGAAGTAGGGCTGCATATTGCAGTTTGGAAATGGAAGCTGTAATCCAATAAAGACTCTTTTAACCTGAACGCTGGCTAACGTGGTCCTATGTGAGCTGGGACTGAGTGGCAGCCCTGACAGTAAGACCCGTCTCATTTAAGCTTCGGACACCTGATACCTCGCAGCGGAGGCAGAAGCAGCGAGAGGAGGAGATTGGTGTTTGGGAGCGAGCTCACAACGGTTGGCAGAGATGACGGAAGCAGAGAAAATTTCAGCGCTGCAACAGGCAGTGACCCAATTGAACGCGGAGGTACAGGCATCCAAGAAAAGGGAGGAGGATGCGGCAGCCGCCTACAGAGATCTCCACGCCAGGTTTGAAGCATTGGTTAAGCATGGGCAGCCAGGACCCAGACCGGAGGGGGTTGGGTTGGCACGGAGAGCAGGAGGGCTTGTGGCTCACTTCGATGGGAATTTACAACAGTACCCCAATTTTCGAGCAGACGTAATGTGCGCACTGCAACTGCTGGCAAAAGACTTTAGAGATGAGGAAGAGAAAGTGGGGTTTATACTATCCCATTTGCATGGGGATGCTAAAGCGTGGCTACGCAATTTGTGGAGGGATAAAGATCCGGCGCTTCAGAGTGCAGATGCCTTTATCAAAGCGATGGATGCGTGCTTTTTATCTACCATTGACGTGGATCTTGCCCGACGGGAGATTCATGGACTGGAACAAGGGAGGGCGAGCGTACGGCAGTATCACGCCCGCTTTTTTGCGCTGGTCAGTGCCTTAGAATGGGACCGGGATTCGCCCCCAGTCAGAGACCTATTCTGGGAGGGTCTGAGCAGTGCTGTTAAAGACGAAATTGCGAGGGGGGAGAGGCCCCGGAGCACGCAGGAGGTGGTCCAAAGGGCGCTGACTGTGGGGGTGAGGCTGGAAGAACGTCCATGGTGCAGAGACGAAGGACGTGGAGGGCGCGAAGCAGCGAGAAGTTTCTCTTTCGTTCCCAGGGAAGCTGCGCGTGCGCAATCCACACCTCCGCCAGGAGGGGGAGTGGAACCTATGGAGGTGGGAGGCGCCAGGGCTCAGTCAGCTACCAGAGCCCCTGCACCGGCGGCAGTCAAGACTAAACCTCCTAGAGGGACCCGGAAGTGTTACATATGCGACAGCTCTCAACACTTGGCGAAAGAGTGTCCCCAGAGGAGCTCCAAGCACACTGCAGCCTCCGCAACGGTGAAAGCGGCCACGCAACACAGCGAACCCCAGCAGGGAAACGATGATGTCTGGCTGGAGACAGAGGCACTGGGGCCCAGCCAGACGCATCACTGAAGCAGTCCCCAGCGATCTTGCAACCCACGGACCCCCTCCCACCCAAACCAGTAGTGCAGCTCACAGCATCTCTCCAGCTACCCGATGGCGTCACTATCGAAGTGCCGCTTTCTGTGGATTCTGGAAGCAACGCAGACTTTATAGCGCAGGATTTTGTGGAGCAGCACGCTATACAGCTATTACCTGCCACTCTGCCCCTGCAAGTCGTCACAGTGGATGGCAGAGAGTTGCTGGGGGGGCAGGTGGTGAAGCAGACGCCGCCAATGGTGATGCGCCTTGGTAACCACAGGGAAGTCATCAGTTTTAATGTCACCCGACTGTCGGACACACCCATTGTGTTGGGCATGAGTTGGCTGGACAGGCACAGTCCGACACTGGCTTGGTACCAGCGACAGCTGATCTTCGGCTCCTCTTACTGCGCAGAACACTGCATCCTGCCCAGACAGGAGGGAGAGGAGGAGGAATCACAACTGCAGTTGGGAACGTTGCAAGCAGTCCCCCACAAATACGCAGACTTTCTGGAGGTCTTCTGCGAGAAGGAGGCAGACAAGCTACCACCGCACAGGCAATATGACTGCAAGATTGACCTCCTACCAGGGGCGACGCTACCGAAAGGGAAGCTGTATTCCATGTCTGAGGACGAACTACAGGAACTCAAACAGTTCATAGATCACAATTTGGAGCGCGGTTTCATCCGGGAGTCCAGGGCAGTAGGGGGCAGTCCTGTTTTCTTCGTGAAGAAGAAGGACACGCCCCAAAAAAGACTGGTGGTGGATTTTCGCCTCTTGAACAAGATGACCAAGCCCTCTGATTTCCCCATGCCCAGGATTGACGACCTACTGGCGACGGTGCACAAGGGACGCGTGTTCACCAAGTTGGACCTGCGAGTGGCGTACAATCTCATCCGCATGAGGGAGGGCGATGAGTGGAAGACAGCCATGTTCACGCCTCTGGGCACCTACGAATACAGAGTGATGCCGTTTGGATTGCAAAACGGTTCTCACTGTTTTCAAGCTTTCATGCATCATGTGTTGGCGGGACTCCTCTACAAGAAGTGCGTCTGCTTTCTGGATGACATCCTGATATTCTCCGAATCGCAGCAAGCGCATGACCAAGACGTTCGGGAGGTGCTGGAGAGGTTGCAGCAGCATAGACTGTACGCCAAACTGGAGAAGTGCCAGTTCGACACGAAGGAGGTGGATTTCTTGGGTTACAAGTTGTCGGACAAGGGGCTAGCCATGGACAGCGCCAAGGTTCGCGCGGTGTTGGATTGGAAGAGCCCGCGCAACCGGAAGGAGGTCCAGCGGTTTGTCGGCTTCGCCAACTTCTATCGCAAGTTTATCAAGGGGTTCGCGATGCAGACGGCGGCTATTACGGACACGCTAAGCTCCAAGAAAAAGAAATTCATCTGGACGGAGCAGGCGGAGCAGTCCTTTCAGGCACTCAAGCGTCTCTTCGCGTCGGAAGAGCAACTGCTGCATATCGACCCCAGCAGACCGATGCGGGTAGAGACAGACGCGTCCGATAGAGCAGTGGGAGCTGTCCTGCTGCAGAGGGACCCACAGGGGGTCTGGAGGCCGGGAGCGTTCTACTCCAGAAAGCTCAGCAAGTCGGAGCAGAACTACACCATCTGGGACAGGGAGTTGCTTGCCATTCATGCAGCTTTCAAGGCGTGGAGACACTTCCTGATCGGCGCCAAGCACACGGTGCAGGTCTGCACGGACCACAAGAATCTGGAGCACTGGCGCACGGCGAAGTTCCTGAACCAGAGGCAGATACGTTGGGCGGAGTTCTTTGCTGACTTCGATTTCCGAATAGAGTACGTCCCAGGCGACACCAACATCATGGCGGATGCACTGTCCCGAAAACCGCAATACCTCGAAGAGGCGACGCCAGCGGCAGCCATGCACATCTTCGCGCCAACAGCGTGGGCGTGCGCTTCAGCCACAGTAGACCTGGATGCGGTGCGGCGGGCGTTGCAGGACGACTCATTCGCGCAGGCGAAGATGGCCGAGGTGCACAAGGGCACGGCGAAGAGCGACGAGTTCCAGATACGAGACGGCTTGCTCTTACGTAAAGGGGCCATCTACGTGCCGGGAGACGAACTTCGCGCCAAGGTACTGCAGCAGTTGCACGACGCACCCACGGCCGGGCACTTTGGCACAGAAAAAACGGTGGAATTAGTCGCAAGGGACTTTTGGTGGCCCAGACTGAGAGGGGAAGTCGCGGACTACGTCGCGAGGTGCGACACCTGCCAGAGGGCCAAACCGGTGCACAAACCACCGGCGGGACTGCTGGAACCGCTGCAAACGCCGTTTGAACCGTGGGAGAGGGTGGCCCTGGACTTTGTCACGGATCTACCCAGCTCGAGAGGCAAGACAGCTGTACTAGTGGTGGTGGACTTGTTCACCAAGATGGCACATTTCATACCGTGTGCGAAGGTGGCCACGGCAGAACAAACAGCCAAACTGTTCATAGATCACGTGTTCAAAGTGCACGGGCTGCCGCGGTCTATACTGTCCGACCGCGGCCGCCAGTTCATCTCGAATTTCTGGCAGAAGCTGATGGGCTTCCTGAACGTCAAGATCAACCTGACATCAGCGAGACACCCGCAGACCAACGGGCAAGCGGAGAGGGTCAATGCCATCATGCAGCAGTACCTGAGATGCTATGCCAATCAACAGCCTGCGACGTGGGTGGATTACCTGCCGCTCGCCGAGTTCGCCTACAACAACACGAAGCACGTGTCCACAGGGGTGACGCCGTTCTTCGCCAACAATGGGAGGAATCCCAGAACCTTCCCGGGACTGGACAGAGTGGGGGAAGGGGAACCGCAGACGGCGGACGCTTTCGCGTCTGAGTTGCAGGAGGTCCACGATCAACTCCGACGGCAGCTGGAGCTAGCGAAGCACGCATACAAGGTGCAAGCTGACAAGCACAGGCGGGTTGGCGAAGAGATACGAGTGGGAGACTGGGTCTGGTTGGCAGCCCACGCAGTGCCGACCAGATCGTTAGCCAAGAAGAAGTTGGGGCACAAGCAACTCGGTCCATACCAAGTCGAAGCGCAGATCAACCCAGTAGCTTTCAGGCTGGTGCTACCGGAGGGTTCCAGGATGCATCCGGTGTTCCACAGGTCGGTGCTCACTCCCTACAGGACACCTCACAGGTTCCAGGAACCAGGAACGGCACCGAGTCCGTCTCAGGAGCGGACGGAGGCGGGGAGATTGCCACAGCAGGACCCCATCAACGAAGTCACGGAGATTTTGGACTCCAGATGGGGGGAAGACGGAGTAGAATACCTCCTAGCCAGAGAGGGCACCCGGGCCAGTGCTAATAGCTGGGTGCCAGACTACGCTTTGGAGGAACCCCTGCTCAAGGACGAGTTTCATGCCCTTTTCCCACACAGACCCATGCCACAGGTGCCACAGGGTTCTGTCTTGGGCCCGGTCTTATTCAACATCTTTATCGACGACTTGGATGATGGACTCAAGGGCATCCTGATCAAATTTGCAGATGACCCCAAACTGGGAGGGGTGGCTAACACCCCAGAGGACAGGATCACACTTCAAAACGACCTTGACAGATTAGAGAACTGGGCAAAAACAAACAAGATGAATTTTAACAGGGAGAAATGTAAAGTATTGCACTTGGGCAAAAAAAATGAGAGGCACAAATACAAGATGGGGGACACCTGGCTTGAGAGCAGTACATGTGAAAAGGATCTAGGAGTCTTGGTGGACCACAAACTTGACATGAGCCAACAGTGTGACGCGGCAGCTAAAAAAGCCAATGCAATTCTGGGCCGCATCAATAGGAGTATAGCATCTAGATCAAGGGAAGTAATAGTGCCACTGTATTCTGCTCTGGTCAGACCTCACCTGGAGTACTGTGTCCAGTTCTGGGCACCACAATTCAAGAAGGACACTGACAAACTGGAACGTGTCCAGAGGAGGGCAACCAAAATGGTCAAAGGCCTGGAAACGATGCCTTATGAGGAACGGCTAAGGGAGCTGGGCATGTTTAGCCTGGAGAAGAGGAGGTTAAGGGGTGATATGATAGCCATGTTCCAATATATCAAAGGATGTCACATAGAGGAGGGAGAAAGGTTGTTTTCTGCTGCTCCAGAGAAGCGGACACGGAGCAATGGATCCAAACTACAAGAAAGAAGATTCCACCTCAACATTAGGAAGAACTTCCTGACAGTAAGAGCTGTTCGACAGTGGAATTTGCTGCCAAGGAGTGTGGTGGAGTCTCCTTCTTTGGAGGTCTTTAAGCAGAGGCTTGACAACCATATGTCAGGAGTGCTCTGATGGTGTTTCCTGCTTGGCAGGGGGTTGGACTCGATGGCCCTTGTGGTCTCTTCCAACTCTTCTATGATTCTATGCCCTCCCAAGAGGATGGTACGGGGTCTGTTTTCCAGCCTACTTAATACCCCCCCATGTGGATTCCTGACCAGATTGCCTCTGCACTCCCTAGAAGGAGGCGTTTCGACTGACCTGGCAACAATTGCAGGTGGGAGTTCCCAGAATTGGGGCAAAAATCAGTGGCCTCCAGAAAGGATACTGGCCCATTATTCTCCAGCCTCATGGAATCGGGGAGAGAAAATCTCTGGGGCAAGGGGGCTGATCTAGAACTTGAACCGCGTAATCAGACTCCAGGCAGTGGTAGAGATTGTTGCTAACACAACAGCCACGGCCCTTAGGTTAATTGCCACGCAATTGGATGAGACACGCGTTTCTCTCAGTCCGCTTAGCGTTGGACTTTCTCCTGGCGCAATATGGCGGCTTTTGTGCAGCGTTAAATCTCACGGGTGGGGCCTGTTGCTTTAACATCTCTGATCATGGTGAAGCCATTCGCAATTTGGCAGCAGGACTTGAAACAGTGGCCCATATTCCTACCGAAACCTGGGAGGGATGGGACATGTCATGGCTTGACTGGTTGCCAAACCTAGGATGGGTAAAAGGCCTGGTTTTGCTGCTGCTTGGCCCACTGTTCATCTTGCTAATTTTTTGCTTTTCTGTACCTTGCCTGCTGCAATGCTTGCATACAATGACACGCAATATGATTTCACGCATGCTTCGCCCCCTTTCGCTTCCCAGATCCAAGATAACCTTGTCCTGGTACATTGACTTGCAACATACTTCCGGGAACAGAGTCAGAGAACGAAAAGCAACATTTCTATGTAAGAATCTGTGAAGGGGGAGAGGGAAGGAGGGGCTTTGGAGAACAGGATAAAAACCTGATGTAAAATACTTTTTGCTGCGGCCTGTCTTTTGTGAACTGAATCACACAGGTGCCTCTGCCCCCCCCCCCATGGCAGAATAAAACACTCTTTCTCTGGATTAACCCCTTGGTGTCGTTTGGCTCCTTTTGTCTCTGCTCGGGTGCAACAATTTTTCCTACCCATGGATTAAAAAGGCTACATACCAAGGAGAGCCTAATCCCATCCCCAAACTTGCCAAGGGGCCAGACATGCAAAGGAAGTTCTGTTTTACTTTGGGTGGTGGGACTTCAGAAGTGTTTGCCTATGCTAATCTAACACCTGGGTCTTGCCCTGACATGTCTGCTTATGCTGATGTTGTACCAAGGACTTGTCTGGACATGTTTGCCAAGGTTAACCCCTCCCCTTTGAACTGTATTCTGGGATATGGTGGGAAAGTTTTAAAAAGTCGCCACCCCATCCTCGGGGTTCCAAATTCCTCTTTGACCCTGTTGCAGAATAAACTTTGGTCTACAGCTATTTGCTCCGGTTGGTGGCTGGACTCCTCCTTTATTCTGGCTCTGCCCGACCGGTTGGGGGACTGAGCAGCCTCCCACCTAGATTCTTCCGTAACAGTATGTTGTTTGTTACTATGGTGTGTATTTTTGCTTGGATGAACCCCCCAACTCACAAACAAGCCCTGACACAACCAGCATGTTTTTCTCCTCTGAAACACAGCTAAACTTTTATCTCTTCGTACATAAGAACATAATAGCCTGTTCAGGAGTCTCTGGCGAGGTGCTGTGGCTGCTTTTTGCAGGAAGGAGTTCAACAGGAGTAGCCCATCTTTCCTGGCGGGCCATTTCTGCATGTTTTGGCCTTGCTAGCAAAGCCACATCATGCAAGAGTTGGTTGCTGAGAGCCCTTGAAGCCTCCTCAGACCACAAGGGTCTTACGGTTACCTACAAGGCTTTCCTGCCTCAGCCACAGTTAAAGTCCTCCCGTTGCCACAGGATCCTTTCCAGAAGGGCCAAACTCAAGCTCAAGCCACCTATTTCCCTTACCCCTGAAGAAGAAGAAGAAGAAGAGGGGGAGGAAGAGGAGGAGTTTGGATTTGATATCCTGCTTTATCACTACCAGAAGGAGTCTCAAAGTGGCTAACAATCTCCTTTCCCTTCCTCCCCCACCAGAAACCCTCTGTGAGGTGAGTGGGGCTGAGAGACTTCAGAGAAGGGTGACTGGCCCAAGGTCACCCAGCAGCTGCATGTGGAGGAGCGGAGACACGAACCCGGTTCCCCAGATTACGAGTCCACTGCTCTTAACCACTACACCACACAGGCCACTGCACTGCTGCCAACGAAAGGGCAGGGAGGCTTGAGAGGGAGGAGACGCCCTGAAGTGGAGCCTGGGCACGCAGCTCACCGGAGGAAGACAGCAGAAAAAGCCAAATTCAGCAGTGGAAGAAGAAAATTTCAGAATATAAATGCAGAAATATAAACATTTATTACAAAAAAAGTATCATGACTTTAGAAGACAAAAGAGTAAGAATGGGAGTCGCTATCCGAGACGCAGAAAGACCAGCCGCCTCCGCCGCCCTCACTTCCTCTTTGTCGCTGTGCCAATGACACAGTCATTCACCTGCAAGGCAAGACCGGGCAGATTTGGGGGGCCAGAAACTGGTCCCCACAGCTGCTGCTGCCGCCACCTCCTCCATCCAGCTGCGGTCAGGATGCCCCTTCCGCAGAGGAGATTCTGCAAGCAGCCCAGAGAAAGGGACACCCCCGCCCCCCCCCCCCCCAGCCGGATGCTGCAGCCACTTACCTTTCTGGCAAAGCGAAGGGAATTGAGGGACTCGGCAAAGTTCTCCTCCGAGGGCGAGATGTTAACAAACATCAGCCTGGGGGGAAAGGCCAGAGGAGAGGGTGAGGAGAAACAGAGGCTGCCTCAAGGGGGGTGCATGGCCCCCCTGTCAGAGACCTCTGGGTTGAAAGGGGTCATCTAGCCCAACCCCCTGCGTTCCTGGCAGGACAGCGCAGACCAGGCCTCAAAGGGGAGGGGGAGCCATCAACTCCCTCCTTGCCGACTCACATCTTGGAATTGCCGCCTAAGGAGTTCTGGAGGAGGTAGGTCAGCTTGCTGTTCCGGTAGGGCACATGGGCCTCCTGCAAGGGGGCAAAGGAAGCGGACAAGGATGGGTGCAGGAGGGGGAAATGTGTGGGGACCCTCCTCCCCACTTAGGGCAGGCCGGTTCCGCCAGCATCATGAGGCTGTCCCATTCCCGATTGAATTGTAGAGTTGGAAGGAATCACAGCTCTAGAGCCCCCGATAGGTGGGCACCCCACACGTGAGACAGTGCTGGACGCCACATCCTCACCCTCGCAGAAGACCAGCGCACTGCGGGAGGCGGGCTGTGGGGCTGCAAAGGGCTGCCCCATGGCTGGCCAGGACTCCCCCCCCCCCGGAGGCACACGCGACCCCCCTCTCCCGCCTACCTTGTTGCTGAGGGCGGTGATGACCAGGCCCAGGTTGGAGAGGCTGCTGTTGATGGCCTGGGTCTCCTTGAGGCGGTCGCCGGTGGAGAGGGACCTGTCCAGGCGCTCGCTGCCAGCCAGGTCCACCAAGCTCAGCACGGCTGCGGGGGGGGGGGGGACGACAAAGGAGGGGTGAGGGTGGAGGGAGAAGGGGGGGGTGCTGGGGACCAGGGACCCACAGAGGGCCTGGCCTAGAAGAGGAGGGAGAGCAAGGGAGCGCCTCTGGGCCAGGGCAGGGACAGAGGCCTCCGGCGAAGGGGGTCGTGGGGCCGGCCACACTCACAGGAGGTGTGCAGCTCCCGGTTGGGGTTGTGGCCCTCGATGCGCAACTGGAAGAGGCTGTGGCTGCGGGACGAGCGCTCGTTGAGATTGGTCTTGGCCACCGAGCGGTTGGCTTTGGCTCTCTGGAGCAGCTTCAGGACCTGAAGGGGCAAGCGGGGGGCAGGAGGCGGAGAATGGCGGTCGGAAGGGACCCCAGAGATCCTCTGGCCCTAGCCAGCCCCAGGCAAACAGCGTGAAGAGGCTAGCCGGGCACATTCCCCCCCCCCGGCTATTGGCTACTTGCGACCAGACTGAGATGCCCGGGCGCCCGATGGCGTTGGACATCACCGCCTGGAGGGGAAGCCTGGGAATCCTCGGAGCAAGACTCTTTCCACACACGAGGACCTCGTCCTATAGAATTCTATCCGTTACACAATCAGAATGAGTATCAGGAACCAAAACGGTTTCTCTCAGCAGCCTGAGCAGGAGCAGTGAACAATGGCAGCTCCTTGTTCTCACCTGACTTCACTCCCCCGCTGCCCCCACTGCCCCACGCTCAGCTGCAAAGAATATTCTTATATTCTGAATGTACAGTTAAGAAAGAGAAGTTGGAATAGGCCAAGATATGTGGACTGCCCCAATCCCAGCTCAAGGTGGTCATCTGAACTGGCCAGATGTTTAACTGAGAATCAGTCAGTCAGTCAGGCCATCATTTGAAAAATAAGACTTTAGAACGCCTGGCCCCAAAATGGCAACGAGACATCCCATTTGGGTGAGTTTAAGCTTGGTTTAAGGAGCCGCTTGGTGCCTAGCCTCTACACTGGAGTTTCTACCATTGCCTGCAAATAGAAAGGGAAGCATGGGGGGGGGGGGAGTTCTTCCTCTGGGAACTCTAGGGCAGGCAGAAGCCCCATAAGGAGCCGAGGGGCCAAGACCCAGGTGATCTGAGCTCTCCAGACAGGCAGGATGGCTCAGGCCTTCATGCAGAAGCCTCTCAGAGAACGGCACAGTCGGAGGGGAGCCCCCAGGGTCATCTAGCCCAACCCCAGATTCCTCCCTCTGCTCCTCCCCTCAGAGGCTTTGGATGCAGACACACTCTGGCTGCCTTGTCCCCAGACCAAGGCCCTAAAACGGGTCACAATGGGGCTGGTTCTCTGGCTTCTGCCTCTCCTCCACCCCTTGCAAGCAGGCTGGTGGCCGGACACAGTGCAGAGAGCGGGAGAAGAGTAGTGTTGGAAGGGGACCCCCAAGGGTCATCTACCCGACCCCCTGCACCGCTGGAACCCCCCAGGAAAATCCCAGACAGACAGCTGCCCCCCCCCCACCGCGGTACCTCTTGCTCCGAAGCAACGGGGACGTAGCAGAGGTTGGGAACGTGCAGCTCCTCCGTGCATTGGCTCACTCGCCGGATCTCCAGCTCAGAGCCCTGCTCAGGGCGCAACACCAGCAGGTCCCGCAGAGACTCATTGTAGATCTCCAGGAAGTTGGCAGTGAAATGGTACTGGGAGGAGACAGGCAGAGGGGCAGGATCAGACCAGGGAAGGCGGCTGGGGTGGCGTGTGCCCAGCCAGCACATCGCTCCCAGCTCAGACTCGGGGACCAACTGGCATGGCTATTCCAAGAGGAGGCTTCCAAAGGTGAGGCCCAGGAGTTCAGACAGGCCAGCCCTCGGGTGTTCAGGGGATCTTGTGAGGCTGAACGGAAGGCCCTGCAGAAAAACACTGGCGGTCTCACCATCCTGTGGGGTGGGTGAGGGTGAAGGAGGCAGCCCTCTCTCACCAGCGCCCTCTCTGGGAGCTCCCAAGCCCAGTGCGAAACCCCCCTGGCAATTGCAGCATGGCGAGTGAATGCAGCGGGGGTCTCCACCCCCTTTGGACACCTGCATCCGCTTTCCCTCTCTGCCCCCACCTTCCAGCCTTTGGCCTCCATCTCCCGGGCTTTCCTGAAGATCTGCTGCACTGCGCGGGGGATCATGCCGGCCGTGGAAGGGTCCTGGCAGTCGGGGCCCTCCATGGTGTACGTCTTGCCGCTCCCCGTCTGCCCGTAGGCAAAGATGCAGACGTGGTAGCCGTCCAAGGCCGACTGCGGGGAGGAAGGGAAGCCGTCAGGCTGGCGTCCACCAGACCCCACCTGCCCCCGGAGGGGGAGAGCCGCCCTATGTGGAATTTCCAGACCATCCTTCAGCCACGACTCACAGGACAAACCAGCCAAATCAGCCGGGAAATCATCCTCACGATCATCATCATCATACAGTGGCACCTTGGTTGTCGAACCGAGTCCGTTCAAAAACTAAGGCTGCCAAAGAATGTTGGGGAGTTGGAACACTTACTTCCAGGTTTTCAGCGTTCAGGGGCCAAAGTGTACGAGTACCAAGGTGTTTGAGGGCCAAGATACGACTGTACCATGCTCAACATAATAACAAACTAGAAGAACTGGGCCGCTTCCCCCCTTAATGTATTTATTCTATATATTTATTTGATTGATTTATGTGCTCTTCAGGGTGGTTGACAGAATAATATGCTTTTCCTTACCTGCACAAGCAGAGAGATCTCCTCAAAGACCTCCTCCTGGGAGCTGGACGGAGGGAAGACCTGGTCAAAGTTGAACTCATAGACAATGTCCTCTTTTCGCTCCCGGCCAACGTGGGACTGGCAGAGAATCAAAGAATTGCAGAGTTGGAAGACCCACGAGGCTCATCTAGTCCACCCCCAAGCAAGACTTGAACCCACAACTCTGAGATTATGAGCCTCTACCGACTAAGTGGTGACAGGGGCCGCGTTCCCCCTTGGCCAGCTCTCCCGGGGCCACAATGCTCTCTCTCGCACACACACACATATCCTCCAGCTGGCATTGGGTCTGTTGGCCTTGGGCCGGCCATCAACATTTGGGTTTCTCCTGCTCCTGCAAAGGTCATTGCAGGAACAACACTGGCTTATTTGAAGAAGAAGAAGAGTTTGGATTTGATATCCCGCTTTATCATTACCCAAAGGAGTCTCAAAGTGGCTAACGTTCTCCTTTCCCTTCCTCCCCCACAACAAACACTCTATGAGGTGAGTGGGGCTGAGAGACTTCAAGAAGTGCGACTGGCCCAAGGTCACCCAGCAGCTGCATGTGGAGGAGCGGAGATGCGAACCCGGTTCCCCAGATTACGAGGCCACCGCTCTTAAGCACTACCCCACACTGGCTCTCGGCAGGCTTTGCGGCAGGTGGAGACTTCCTGACGTCCCCTGGCAACTGTGACAGCCCAAGATGCCACCAAGACTTCGACAACCGCCTTGTCCCCCCACCCCCAGACTGACCTCCTCCGCCTTGGATAAGACCAGGCTCTTGCTGTTGTCTGGCGGGAAGCGGAGGTGGCTCACCCCCTGTTTCTGGGCCTCCTTCTCGCTGCTCAGCAGGGGGCGCACGCGGCAGAAGACACGGATGTTGCCCTGGAGGGAGCGGGGAGTCGTCAGCACCCAGCCCCACAAAGGGTCCCCCAGTGCCAGCCCCCCACCACCACCGGCCCACCTTCAGCTCCTGGACGGCGTTGTGCAGGGAGCGCCGCTCCATCTCCGACTC
This sequence comes from Podarcis bocagei, assembly GCF_964188305.1. Lineage (NCBI taxonomy): Eukaryota > Metazoa > Chordata > Lepidosauria > Squamata > Lacertidae > Podarcis > Podarcis bocagei. The sequence goes on along the minus strand of NC_138131.1, from coordinate 93,344,872 downwards.
GTGCTGCTTCTGCTCCAGCTGGGCCTTGTGTGCTGCCAGCGCCTCATTCTCCTGCGCCCGCCGGGCCAGGCTCTCCTGCGCCAGGCGCAGTTCCGCCTGCGTCAGAGAAACCCCAGGGCCAGTGAGGGACGGGCCACCTCAAACCCAGAGCCGCCCACCCGCCCTCTCAGCCAGGCAACAATTCAGGGAGGAGGCGGCAAATGCAGGCTTCCTCAGCTGGGAAAGGAAAAGCACCAGCAGGAACAGACACAGCAGAGGTTAGCACTTCCCCCAGACAGATATCTAGGGCCCTCTTGCGATGGATAGAAAAGGGACTTGTGTGAGAAACAGGGTGTGAGGCTGAGGAGAAGGGAAGCGCTTCCCGCGAGAGCCGAGAGGGATACACTTCTCTGTATGGGGGGGATTGAAGATTAAGATATAATTATGATAGAGGGCTAGACACATAAAATTTTGTGTTTTATTGCGATTATTACTATTACTGTTGTGATTTTTATTTATTTTCTTTCTTTTTCTCCTTATCTTCCCACCTTTTATTGCTTTTTTCTGTATTTCTTATTATCTTTTATTAAAAAATTCTTGTTTTCCAAAAGTGTTTGCAACATCTTTCTCTCATCTTATTATCTTTTTTAAAACTAGTTTGGTTTGTATTATATGTTGAAAATATTTAATAATTTTTTTAAAAAAACATTTTTTAAGGTATCTAGCTCTCTTTTCTGGGGCTGAGGACCCTTAACTGTGATCTTGAGTCTGGCATTGTGGAATCAGAAGGGTACCTACGGGACATCTAGTCCAACCCGCTGGAATGCAGGCGTCACAAGCGGATGTTGGCTAGTCCCAAGGATTCCTCGCCTCACCTTGGGATTCCAAGCACCATTCAAGGGCGGGTGGAAGGGTCCCCAGCCCCCCCCCTCACCTCTCTGGCCTCCAGCTGGGCAGCCAAATCCTCCTTGTCCTCCCTGGCTTTGCGGCCAGCGGTTTCCAGCTCCTGGATCGTCTGGCTCTGGCTCTTGACGGTCTCCTCCAGCTGCTGCTCCTGCTTCACCAGCTGCTCCACCCTCTGCCGGCTCTCTGTGGCCTGCGCTTGGCAGGTCTGCAGCTCCAAGGCCAGGGCACTGCCAAGAGAGGGTAGGGCAGAGGTCAGGTCCTGCTGCAGGAGGAGCAGACGGAGCCCGCCATGCCCTTCTCAGGCTGCTGCTCGCTCACCTGTTCTGCCCCTCCAGCTGCTGGTTGCGGGCCGTCGCCTGCTTCAGCTCCCCCTCCAGCTGGCTCAGCTGATGCCTCAGGGCCTCATTCTCCCCGGCCAGCCCCTGGGCCTTCTCCTTGTAGGTCCCCCCTTTGGCCCGCAAGTCGCTCACTTGCCCCTTCAAGTCCCAGGGGGCCCGCTTCTTCTCACCCCCGCCAGCAGCGGCAGGAGCAGCGGCTGCCAAGGGGAGAGGGAGAGAGAGAGAGGACAGTGTGAGGGACCCGGTGGCGGCTCAAGGATGGCACGGGGGGGGGGCACCTCCCTCCCTTCTCTAGGCCTTACCTGGCTTAGGGGCTGCCGCAGCCACCGTCCGACGGGATCCTGCTGGGAAACAAGGAACGAGACATGAAGCAGTGAAAGGATTCCCAAGGGGACCCTGTCTCCCCTCCGTTGCTTCATGAAATATCTCCAAACAATAGTAATACTTCAAAACATAAAATCAGCAAGGAACTCAAGACAGATTAAAGCAACATATGTGGGGGTTCCCTTCCACGGATTGCGCCTAAAGTCAAAATCACGTATAGCTGAAATATGCTGGATTTAATGGTGGGCAGGATTGCCAGAGCATTTTCCCCAGCCCCTCTCCAAACTTTTAATATTGTTTCCTACACTGAATGCACACAAGTTAAAGGGGCACCAGATGCAGGATTACGGGGAACCCACATTCTACACATCTGAATCAGCTTGGAAAAACTAAAATGGCTTCAGCAGGTGCCAAAAAGAGTCCAGCAAAGATAGCTGCCTGGTGTTGTAAGAACATAACTGGATCAGGCCCAAGGGGGCCTGTCTAGCCCAGCATCCTGTTCTCAGTGGCCAAACAGTTTCCTGTGGGAAACCAGAGAGCAGGATTCAAGTCCAAGAGCCCTCTCCCCCTTTGTGGCTTCCAGCAACAGGTATCCAGAAGAATTTCTGCCTCCAGCCATAGAAGCAGAGCACAGACATCACGGCTAGTAGCCACTGATTGCCCTCTCGGATGTGCATCTGTTTAATCCTCTTGTAAAGCCATCCAAGTTAGTAGCTATCACTACCTCCTGTGGGAGGAAGTTCCATAGGTTAGCTATGCAATGCCATTGTTTTTTATACAGAGGTGGCTTGGTTCTCAAACTTCATCCGTTCCTGGAGTCCAAGACTCCAGAAACCATTCGCAAACCAAGGGACGGCTTCCGACTGGCTGCAGGAGCATCCTGCACTCATTCGGAAGCTGTGTCGGATGTTCAGCTTCTAAAAAACGTTCGCAAACTGGAAAGCTTACTTCCAAGTTTCCAGCGTTCAGGAGCCAATTTGTTCAACAACTAAGCCGTTTGAGAAGCAAGGTACCACTGTAATGGAAATCAATACAACAATATTTATAATATTTTTGAAAAATAACACGATGGGTGCTGCTCCTCTAAATGATCAATTCCTTACAGGTACGATATGGCACCCTTAACAGGGACGCTTCTGCAGCCCGCTGCCTACCTGTGGTGGACGGCCCTGCCACACCCGCAGTCGCCTGGGTCCGAGTGCTCGAGCGGCGGCGCCCCCCTGCCAAGAAAGCGGTGTTACAGCAAAGTCCAGAAGGGCTCCCCAGGTTCTGCCCCGCCCCCCCCCCCCGACCTGAGCTTACCGGCCTGGCGGTGGCCTCGGAGCGCAGGGGCCGCTGGCGGAGGCTTCGGAACGGAGGGGGCTGCTGTCACAGGTCCTCCCTGCTTGGTAGGCTCCAGGGGAGCCCGAGCCCGTTTCTGGGAGGAAGGAAAGGGCAGCCGCTTGTTATTCTCCAGGGCCAGGCTGGATGCCCCCTCACCGGTCCTATTCCACGTCCCTCTCTGCTGGAAATGGCAACGCCCCATTCGCACCCCCCCCCCATGCTGCAGAAGGGAGGGGCTTGGGAACTCACCCTGGGGGGCTCATTCTCATCGCTGGCCGGGCGCTTGAGGTGCAGCGCAGACACAGGGAGCCGGGAGGGGCCTTTCGGCAGCAGAAAACTTTTCCCCTCAGAGTTCATCGTGGGGAGAGAAAGAGAAGGCCGCTGAGTTCATTTAATGAAGCATCTCAGAAGCAGGGTGGAGGGGGGGGGGGAGTCGAAGGCCGAGGCAGGCAAGAGAGAGGCGCCCCCCCCGGCCCCCGAAAGGGACTCACGGGAGGTGGACCATCCATCAGCTCCAGGCAAGGCCTTCGGGGAGAAGCCAGTGGGAGGCCAGTAAGGAAATGAAGCCCAGCCTGCAAGGTCAAAGGAGGCCCGGCTAGTCCAAATGGCCCCCAGCACCGAGATAGGCTGCCTCTGGGCCGGGAGGCAGCAACCCTTTCCCGCAGGGGGCCGGTCCGCTGTCCCGCAGGCCCTGGGGGGGCCGGACTACACGGGGAGGGGGGGGAAGAGAGCGAATTCCTCGGCCCCGCAAAGAAGCCAGAGATGCCTTTTCAAGGAAAGGACACCTTCTGCGCATGTCCAAGGGCGCCGATTGCCGGGCCCTCCGCGGGCCGGAGGGAGAAGGCGACGGGGGCCGGATCCGACCGCGGGCCTCAGGCCGCCTCCCCCCGATCTGCTGGGGCTTGGCTGGTCCCCCCTCCCTCCCGCCCGAGGAAGGGGCCCCTCTGCCCTCTGCCCGCGCCCCGAGGCCTCACCGGCGCCCCTCCGGCTCCTCCGCCTCGCCCTCCGTCTCCCTCTCCGACCCAAACGCCGTCGATTTAAACGGACAGCTCCCGTCCTCCTCCGCGGCGCCGCCCGGCAGCCAATGGCCAGGCGGCGAGAGGAGGAGACCAATCCGCGCCGCCCGTCGCGCGGGCCGGACCCGCCCTCTTCGTCTTACGCCCACGGCTCCGCCCCTAAGTCCCTCCTCGGCGCACGCACTGCGCACGCGCGCCGCCCAAGAAGGCGCCCGAGCCCGCCTCCGCCGGAAGGAGCGTCGGCGGGAGGGCGAGCGTGAGTGCGCGCGCGCGCGTGCCGCAGGCGGCCCCGCCCCTCCCTGGCAACGGCCGCGGCGCGCAGGGAGCGGGCGGGGGGGCGGGCGGGGGCGGGGCCTGCGCCGGAGGGGCGGGGCCAGGGAGATCTAGGGGGAGAGAGATCAATGTCTAGGGAGATCAATAAACAAACGGGAGGGGCCCCCCGGGGGAGGCCGGCGGAGCGCGCCTTGGCCACCGGGGCAGCAGCTTCCCCCGTTGAACACCCGCCTGCCCCTCTGCGCAGGTGGGGCGGGGCCTGGAGGGGGGGGACCCCGAGTGACCCTGGCCCCTTTCCCCTCCCCCCCATGAAGGGGGATCGGGGGAGGGGCCTGAGGCAGGGGGGGCACACAGGGACGCTGCAGCGGGGCGATCCCCTTGGAGGGGGGCGGGGGGTCCTGGCATTGGGGGGACCCCCGGGCGCTGCCACGGTCTTTCCCCCGCTGCCCCCCCCAGCCCGGCGGGGGCGTGGCGGGCCCGGGTGGGGGCGCTGGGGGGGGGCTGGGCCGCCCGGCCCTTGGCATCCCCCCTGGCGGCCCCCCGCTCCGGCTGCTGCGTCACTGGCGCTCGGCGGGAGGCTGGAGCCGCCGAGGGTCCCGCTCCGCCGCCCCTGAGACCCCCCCCGCCCCCCCCCCGCGGCGAGAGGGACCCCCAGAGCGGAGCCGGCAAGGGGGCGCCCCCCGCCCCTCCCCCGCCTCGGCCCGCCTGACCCGGACCAGCGCCCGCCTGACCTCTGACCCTTCCGCCTCCTTGCGGCGGGCTTTGGGACCTGGCTCACTCTCTGGGCTGCTTACTGCGCCAGCTTCCGCTACATTTGAACTTGGCGCGCGCGCCCAACTCTCTACCTTCCTCTTGATCGTTTCGTCGCTCCCCGAGGTGGGCGTGACTACTCCTGACTCATGCCCTCCCTCCTTCTGAAAGCCTCCGGAACCCGATATCTGGTCCCCTTTCTCCCCGCTGCTCCCGGCTGGGTACGTGGGTCCCGATCTCCAACTGCTGCTCTCTGATCCCTCTCTGGACCCTTCTTCCTGGGGTGTCCCCCTGCTTTCCCCCCTTGCTCTGACCGCTGGCGCTCCCTTCTGGGAATCCTCGGACTCACTGGACAGGCTCGGTGATCTCGGGTCGTCATCCCCACTCATCTTTCCTTCGTATTCCTCCCCCTCGCTCTCTGTCTCCTCCCTTCTCTGCGTCTCTGCTTCTGAACCCCTGACATCCATCCCCCCCTCGAAGCCCCCCCTTCCCCCCTCCCCACTTTCAAGGGTGGTTGCAGGGTGCTCCATCATCACAGGAGTGAATGCCGGATACAGTTCGCTCCTCGTCGCTGGCCGCCAACTGAAGACCTCCGAGTCTTCCTCCTCGCGTTCGTCAACGGTGAGCTGCTCCGCCTCCATTTCAGTGCCGCCGTGCTCGAAACCGAGATCCTCCCCGCACACGTCCATGTCAGTCTCTGCGTCGGTCGCTTGACCTGGCATCTCCAGCCACCTCCGGCGCCACTGCTCCTCTGGCCGATCGTCCCACCAATACGAGGTGTCGGACGCCGAACCCTCCGGTGACCCCTCTGGGGAACGTGTGCCCTGTGCGGGCTCCCCGTCCGAGTCGAAGCCATGGAACGTGCTGGAGGAAAGTGTGGGCGTGAACAACCAGTCGTCGAAGAAGCCTGCCGGCATGGGTCTGTGTGGGAAAAGGGCATGAAACTCGTCCTTGAGCAGGGGTTCCTCCAAAGCGTAGTCTGGCACCCAGCTATTAGCACTGGCCCGGGTGCCCTCTCTGGCTAGGAGGTATTCTACTCCGTCTTCCCCCCCATCTGGAGTCCAAAATCTCCGTGACTTCGTTGATGGGGTCCTGCTGTGGCAATCTCCCCGCCTCCGTCCGCTCCTGAGACGGACTCGGTGCCGTTCCTGGTTCCTGGAACCTGTGAGGTGCCCTGTAGGGAGTGAGCACCGACCTGTGGAACACCGGATGCATCCTGGAACCCTCCGGTAGCACCAGCCTGAAAGCTACTGGGTTGATCTGCGCTTCGACTTGGTATGGACCGAGTTGCTTGTGCCCCAACTTCTTCTTGGCTAACGATCTGGTCGGCACTGCGTGGGCTGCCAACCAGACCCAGTCTCCCACTCGTATCTCTTCGCCAACCCGCCTGTGCTTGTCAGCTTGCACCTTGTATGCGTGCTTCGCTAGCTCCAGCTGCCGTCGGAGTTGATCGTGGACCTCCTGCAACTCAGACGCGAAAGCGTCCGCCGTCTGCGGTTCCCCTTCCCCCACTCTGTCCAGTCCCGGGAAGGTTCTGGGATTCCTCCCATTGTTGGCGAAGAACGGCGTCACCCCTGTGGACACGTGCTTCGTGTTGTTGTAGGCGAACTCGGCGAGCGGCAGGTAATCCACCCACGTCGCAGGCTGTTGATTGGCATAGCATCTCAGGTACTGCTGCATGATGGCATTGACCCTCTCCGCTTGCCCGTTGGTCTGCGGGTGTCTCGCTGATGTCAGGTTGATCTTGACGTTCAGGAAGCCCATCAGCTTCTGCCAGAAATTCGAGATGAACTGGCGGCCGCGGTCGGACAGTATAGACCGCGGCAGCCCGTGCACTTTGAACACGTGATCTATGAACAGTTTGGCTGTTTGTTCTGCCGTGGCCACCTTCGCACACGGTATGAAATGTGCCATCTTGGTGAACAAGTCCACCACCACTAGTACAGCTGTCTTGCCTCTCGAGCTGGGTAGATCCGTGACAAAGTCCAGGGCCACCCTCTCCCACGGTTCAAACGGCGTTTGCAGCGGTTCCAGCAGTCCCGCCGGTGGTTTGTGCACCGGTTTGGCCCTCTGGCAGGTGTCGCACCTCGCGACGTAGTCCGCGACTTCCCCTCTCAGTCTGGGCCACCAAAAGTCCCTTGCGACTAATTCCACCGTTTTTTCTGTGCCAAAGTGCCCGGCCGTGGGTGCGTCGTGCAACTGCTGCAGTACCTTGGCGCGAAGTTCGTCTCCCGGCACGTAGATGGCCCCTTTACGTAAGAGCAAGCCGTCTCGTATCTGGAACTCGTCGCTCTTCGCCGTGCCCTTGTGCACCTCGGCCATCTTCGCCTGCGCGAATGAGTCGTCCTGCAACGCCCGCCGCACCGCATCCAGGTCTACTGTGGCTGAAGCGCACGCCCACGCTGTTGGCGCGAAGATGTGCATGGCTGCCGCTGGCGTCGCCTCTTCGAGGTATTGCGGTTTTCGGGACAGTGCATCCGCCATGATGTTGGTGTCGCCTGGGACGTACTCTATTCGGAAATCGAAGTCAGCAAAGAACTCCGCCCAACGTATCTGCCTCTGGTTCAGGAACTTCGCCGTGCGCCAGTGCTCCAGATTCTTGTGGTCCGTGCAGACCTGCACCGTGTGCTTGGCGCCGATCAGGAAGTGTCTCCACGCCTTGAAAGCTGCATGAATGGCAAGCAACTCCCTGTCCCAGATGGTGTAGTTCTGCTCCGACTTGCTGAGCTTTCTGGAGTAGAACGCTCCCGGCCTCCAGACCCCCTGTGGGTCCCTCTGCAGCAGGACAGCTCCCACTGCTCTATCGGACGCGTCTGTCTCTACCCGCATCGGTCTGCTGGGGTCGATATGCAGCAGTTGCTCTTCCGACGCGAAGAGACGCTTGAGTGCCTGAAAGGACTGCTCCGCCTGCTCCGTCCAGATGAATTTCTTTTTCTTGGAGCTTAGCGTGTCCGTAATAGCCGCCGTCTGCATCGCGAACCCCTTGATAAACTTGCGATAGAAGTTGGCGAAGCCGACAAACCGCTGGACCTCCTTCCGGTTGCGCGGGCTCTTCCAATCCAACACCGCGCGAACCTTGGCGCTGTCCATGGCTAGCCCCTTGTCCGACAACTTGTAACCCAAGAAATCCACCTCCTTCGTGTCGAACTGGCACTTCTCCAGTTTGGCGTACAGTCTATGCTGCTGCAACCTCTCCAGCACCTCCCGAACGTCTTGGTCATGCGCTTGCTGCGATTCGGAGAATATCAGGATGTCATCCAGAAAGCAGACGCACTTCTTGTAGAGGAGTCCCGCCAACACATGATGCATGAAAGCTTGAAAACAGTGAGAACCGTTTTGCAATCCAAACGGCATCACTCTGTATTCGTAGGTGCCCAGAGGCGTGAACATGGCTGTCTTCCACTCATCGCCCTCCCTCATGCGGATGAGATTGTACGCCCCTCGCAGGTCCAACTTGGTGAACACGCGTCCCTTGCGCACCGTCGCCAGTAGGTCGTCAATCCTGGGCATGGGGAAATCAGAGGGCTTGGTCATCTTGTTCAAGAGGCGAAAATCCACCACCAGTCTTTTTTGGGGCGTGTCCTTCTTCTTCACGAAGAAAACAGGACTGCCCCCTACTGCCCTGGACTCCCGGATGAAACCGCGCTCCAAATTGTGATCTATGAACTGTTTGAGTTCCTGTAGTTCGTCCTCAGACATGGAATACAGCTTCCCTTTCGGTAGCGTCGCCCCTGGTAGGAGGTCAATCTTGCAGTCATATTGCCTGTGCGGTGGTAGCTTGTCTGCCTCCTTCTCGCAGAAGACCTCCAGAAAGTCTGCGTATTTGTGGGGGACTGCTTGCAACGTTCCCAACTGCAGTTGTGATTCCTCCTCCTCTCCCTCCTGTCTGGGCAGGATGCAGTGTTCTGCGCAGTAAGAGGAGCCGAAGATCAGCTGTCGCTGGTACCAAGCCAGTGTCGGACTGTGCCTGTCCAGCCAACTCATGCCCAACACAATGGGTGTGTCCGACAGTCGGGTGACATTAAAACTGATGACTTCCCTGTGGTTACCAAGGCGCATCACCATTGGCGGCGTCTGCTTCACCACCTGCCCCCCCAGCAGCTCTCTGCCATCCACTGTGACGACTTGCAGGGGCAGAGTGGCAGGTAATAGCTGTATAGCGTGCTGCTCCACAAAATCCTGCGCTATAAAGTCTGCGTTGCTTCCAGAATCCACAGAAAGCAGCACTTCGATAGTGACGCCATCGGGTAGCTGGAGAGATGCTGTGAGCTGCACTACTGGTTTGGGTGGGAGGGGGTCCGTGGGTTGCAAGATCGCTGGGGACTGCTTCAGTGATGCGTCTGGCTGGGCCCCAGTGCCTCTGTCTCCAGCCAGACATCATCGTTTCCCTGCTGGGGTTCGCTGTGTTGCGTGGCCGCTTTCACCGTTGCGGAGGCTGCAGTGTGCTTGGAGCTCCTCTGGGGACACTCTTTCGCCAAGTGTTGAGAGCTGTCGCATATGTAACACTTCCGGGTCCCTCTAGGAGGTTTAGTCTTGACTGCCGCCGGTGCAGGGGCTCTGGTAGCTGACTGAGCCCTGGCGCCTCCCACCTCCATAGGTTCCACTCCCCCTCCTGGCGGAGGTGTGGATTGCGCACGCGCAGCTTCCCTGGGAACGAAAGAGAAACTTCTTGCTGCTTCGCGCCCTCCACGTCCTTGGTCTCTGCACCATGGACGTTCTTCCAGCCTCACCCCCACAGTCAGCGCCCTTTGGACCACCTCCTGCGTGCTCCGGGGCCTCTCCCCCCTCGCAATTTCGTCTTTAACAGCACTGCTCAGACCCTCCCAGAATAGGTCTCTGACTGGGGGCGAATCCCGGTCCCATTCCAAGGCACTGACCAGCGCAAAAAAGCGGGCGTGGTACTGCCGTACGCTCGCCCTCCCTTGTTCCAGTCCATGAATCTCCCGTCGGGCAAGATCCACGTCAATGGTAGATAAAAAGCACGCATCCATCGCTTTGATAAAGGCATCTGCACTCTGAAGCGCCGGATCTTTATCCCTCCACAAATTGCGTAGCCACGCTTTAGCATCCCCATGCAAATGGGATAGTATAAACCCCACTTTCTCTTCCTCATCTCTAAAGTCTTTTGCCAGCAGTTGCAGTGCGCACATTACGTCTGCTCGAAAATTGGGGTACTGTTGTAAATTCCCATCGAAGTGAGCCACAAGCCCTCCTGCTCTCCGTGCCAACCCAACCCCCTCCGGTCTGGGTCCTGGCTGCCCATGCTTAACCAATGCTTCAAACCTGGCGTGGAGATCTCTGTAGGCGGCTGCCGCATCCTCCTCCCTTTTCTTGGATGCCTGTACCTCCGCGTTCAATTGGGTCACTGCCTGTTGCAGCGCTGAAATTTTCTCTGCTTCCGTCATCTCTGCCAACCGTTGTGAGCTTGCTCCCAAACACCAATTTCCTCCTCTCGCTGCTTCTGCCTCCGCTGCGAGGTATCAGGTGTCCGAAGCTAATGGAGACGGGTCTTACTGTCAGGGCTGCCACTCAGTCCCAGCTCACATAGGACCACGTTAGCCAGCGTTCCGGTTAAAAGAGTCTTTATTGGATTACAGGTTCCATTTCCAAACTGCAATGTGCAGCCCTACTTCTTCTAGGTCAGACCGGCGAAGACCCGTCTGAGTCTCCGCCTCTAGCACACCAGCTTAATACCCTAGCCTTGCTCCACCTCCTGCGCCTTTCCTTCCGTCTCTGGGTCCTTCTGCCCCCCGGGGTCTCTTCTTTCCTACTCTCTTCTGACGCGGATCCCCCTGACCCTTCCGCCTCCTTGCGGCGGGCTTTGGGACCTGGCTCACTCTCTGGGCTGCTTACTGCGCCAGCTTCCGCTACATTTGAACTTGGCGCGCGCGCCCAACTCTCTACCTTCCTCTTGATCGTTTCGTCGCTCCCCGAGGTGGGCGTGACTACTCCTGACTCATGCCCTCCCTCCTTCTGAAAGCCTCCGGAACCCGATATCTGGTCCCCTTTCTCCCCGCTGCTCCCGGCTGGGTACGTGGGTCCCGATCTCCAACTGCTGCTCTCTGATCCCTCTCTGGACCCTTCTTCCTGGGGTGTCCCCCTGCTTTCCCCCCTTGCTCTGACCGCTGGCGCTCCCTTCTGGGAATCCTCGGACTCACTGGACAGGCTCGGTGATCTCGGGTCGTCATCCCCACTCATCTTTCCTTCGTATTCCTCCCCCTCGCTCTCTGTCTCCTCCCTTCTCTGCGTCTCTGCTTCTGAACCCCTGACATCCATCCCCCCCTCGAAGCCCCCCCTTCCCCCCTCCCCACTTTCAAGGGTGGTTGCAGGGTGCTCCATCATCACAGGAGTGAATGCCGGATACAGTTCGCTCCTCGTCGCTGGCCGCCAACTGAAGACCTCCGAGTCTTCCTCCTCGCGTTCGTCAACGGTGAGCTGCTCCGCCTCCATTTCAGTGCCGCCGTGCTCGAAACCGAGATCCTCCCCGCACACGTCCATGTCAGTCTCTGCGTCGGTCGCTTGACCTGGCATCTCCAGCCACCTCCGGCGCCACTGCTCCTCTGGCCGATCGTCCCACCAATACGAGGTGTCGGACGCCGAACCCTCCGGTGACCCCTCTGGGGAACGTGTGCCCTGTGCGGGCTCCCCGTCCGAGTCGAAGCCATGGAACGTGCTGGAGGAAAGTGTGGGCGTGAACAACCAGTCGTCGAAGAAGCCTGCCGGCATGGGTCTGTGTGGGAAAAGGGCATGAAACTCGTCCTTGAGCAGGGGTTCCTCCAAAGCGTAGTCTGGCACCCAGCTATTAGCACTGGCCCGGGTGCCCTCTCTGGCTAGGAGGTATTCTACTCCGTCTTCCCCCCCATCTGGAGTCCAAAATCTCCGTGACTTCGTTGATGGGGTCCTGCTGTGGCAATCTCCCCGCCTCCGTCCGCTCCTGAGACGGACTCGGTGCCGTTCCTGGTTCCTGGAACCTGTGAGGTGCCCTGTAGGGAGTGAGCACCGACCTGTGGAACACCGGATGCATCCTGGAACCCTCCGGTAGCACCAGCCTGAAAGCTACTGGGTTGATCTGCGCTTCGACTTGGTATGGACCGAGTTGCTTGTGCCCCAACTTCTTCTTGGCTAACGATCTGGTCGGCACTGCGTGGGCTGCCAACCAGACCCAGTCTCCCACTCGTATCTCTTCGCCAACCCGCCTGTGCTTGTCAGCTTGCACCTTGTATGCGTGCTTCGCTAGCTCCAGCTGCCGTCGGAGTTGATCGTGGACCTCCTGCAACTCAGACGCGAAAGCGTCCGCCGTCTGCGGTTCCCCTTCCCCCACTCTGTCCAGTCCCGGGAAGGTTCTGGGATTCCTCCCATTGTTGGCGAAGAACGGCGTCACCCCTGTGGACACGTGCTTCGTGTTGTTGTAGGCGAACTCGGCGAGCGGCAGGTAATCCACCCACGTCGCAGGCTGTTGATTGGCATAGCATCTCAGGTACTGCTGCATGATGGCATTGACCCTCTCCGCTTGCCCGTTGGTCTGCGGGTGTCTCGCTGATGTCAGGTTGATCTTGACGTTCAGGAAGCCCATCAGCTTCTGCCAGAAATTCGAGATGAACTGGCGGCCGCGGTCGGACAGTATAGACCGCGGCAGCCCGTGCACTTTGAACACGTGATCTATGAACAGTTTGGCTGTTTGTTCTGCCGTGGCCACCTTCGCACACGGTATGAAATGTGCCATCTTGGTGAACAAGTCCACCACCACTAGTACAGCTGTCTTGCCTCTCGAGCTGGGTAGATCCGTGACAAAGTCCAGGGCCACCCTCTCCCACGGTTCAAACGGCGTTTGCAGCGGTTCCAGCAGTCCCGCCGGTGGTTTGTGCACCGGTTTGGCCCTCTGGCAGGTGTCGCACCTCGCGACGTAGTCCGCGACTTCCCCTCTCAGTCTGGGCCACCAAAAGTCCCTTGCGACTAATTCCACCGTTTTTTCTGTGCCAAAGTGCCCGGCCGTGGGTGCGTCGTGCAACTGCTGCAGTACCTTGGCGCGAAGTTCGTCTCCCGGCACGTAGATGGCCCCTTTACGTAAGAGCAAGCCGTCTCGTATCTGGAACTCGTCGCTCTTCGCCGTGCCCTTGTGCACCTCGGCCATCTTCGCCTGCGCGAATGAGTCGTCCTGCAACGCCCGCCGCACCGCATCCAGGTCTACTGTGGCTGAAGCGCACGCCCACGCTGTTGGCGCGAAGATGTGCATGGCTGCCGCTGGCGTCGCCTCTTCGAGGTATTGCGGTTTTCGGGACAGTGCATCCGCCATGATGTTGGTGTCGCCTGGGACGTACTCTATTCGGAAATCGAAGTCAGCAAAGAACTCCGCCCAACGTATCTGCCTCTGGTTCAGGAACTTCGCCGTGCGCCAGTGCTCCAGATTCTTGTGGTCCGTGCAGACCTGCACCGTGTGCTTGGCGCCGATCAGGAAGTGTCTCCACGCCTTGAAAGCTGCATGAATGGCAAGCAACTCCCTGTCCCAGATGGTGTAGTTCTGCTCCGACTTGCTGAGCTTTCTGGAGTAGAACGCTCCCGGCCTCCAGACCCCCTGTGGGTCCCTCTGCAGCAGGACAGCTCCCACTGCTCTATCGGACGCGTCTGTCTCTACCCGCATCGGTCTGCTGGGGTCGATATGCAGCAGTTGCTCTTCCGACGCGAAGAGACGCTTGAGTGCCTGAAAGGACTGCTCCGCCTGCTCCGTCCAGATGAATTTCTTTTTCTTGGAGCTTAGCGTGTCCGTAATAGCCGCCGTCTGCATCGCGAACCCCTTGATAAACTTGCGATAGAAGTTGGCGAAGCCGACAAACCGCTGGACCTCCTTCCGGTTGCGCGGGCTCTTCCAATCCAACACCGCGCGAACCTTGGCGCTGTCCATGGCTAGCCCCTTGTCCGACAACTTGTAACCCAAGAAATCCACCTCCTTCGTGTCGAACTGGCACTTCTCCAGTTTGGCGTACAGTCTATGCTGCTGCAACCTCTCCAGCACCTCCCGAACGTCTTGGTCATGCGCTTGCTGCGATTCGGAGAATATCAGGATGTCATCCAGAAAGCAGACGCACTTCTTGTAGAGGAGTCCCGCCAACACATGATGCATGAAAGCTTGAAAACAGTGAGAACCGTTTTGCAATCCAAACGGCATCACTCTGTATTCGTAGGTGCCCAGAGGCGTGAACATGGCTGTCTTCCACTCATCGCCCTCCCTCATGCGGATGAGATTGTACGCCCCTCGCAGGTCCAACTTGGTGAACACGCGTCCCTTGCGCACCGTCGCCAGTAGGTCGTCAATCCTGGGCATGGGGAAATCAGAGGGCTTGGTCATCTTGTTCAAGAGGCGAAAATCCACCACCAGTCTTTTTTGGGGCGTGTCCTTCTTCTTCACGAAGAAAACAGGACTGCCCCCTACTGCCCTGGACTCCCGGATGAAACCGCGCTCCAAATTGTGATCTATGAACTGTTTGAGTTCCTGTAGTTCGTCCTCAGACATGGAATACAGCTTCCCTTTCGGTAGCGTCGCCCCTGGTAGGAGGTCAATCTTGCAGTCATATTGCCTGTGCGGTGGTAGCTTGTCTGCCTCCTTCTCGCAGAAGACCTCCAGAAAGTCTGCGTATTTGTGGGGGACTGCTTGCAACGTTCCCAACTGCAGTTGTGATTCCTCCTCCTCTCCCTCCTGTCTGGGCAGGATGCAGTGTTCTGCGCAGTAAGAGGAGCCGAAGATCAGCTGTCGCTGGTACCAAGCCAGTGTCGGACTGTGCCTGTCCAGCCAACTCATGCCCAACACAATGGGTGTGTCCGACAGTCGGGTGACATTAAAACTGATGACTTCCCTGTGGTTACCAAGGCGCATCACCATTGGCGGCGTCTGCTTCACCACCTGCCCCCCCAGCAGCTCTCTGCCATCCACTGTGACGACTTGCAGGGGCAGAGTGGCAGGTAATAGCTGTATAGCGTGCTGCTCCACAAAATCCTGCGCTATAAAGTCTGCGTTGCTTCCAGAATCCACAGAAAGCAGCACTTCGATAGTGACGCCATCGGGTAGCTGGAGAGATGCTGTGAGCTGCACTACTGGTTTGGGTGGGAGGGGGTCCGTGGGTTGCAAGATCGCTGGGGACTGCTTCAGTGATGCGTCTGGCTGGGCCCCAGTGCCTCTGTCTCCAGCCAGACATCATCGTTTCCCTGCTGGGGTTCGCTGTGTTGCGTGGCCGCTTTCACCGTTGCGGAGGCTGCAGTGTGCTTGGAGCTCCTCTGGGGACACTCTTTCGCCAAGTGTTGAGAGCTGTCGCATATGTAACACTTCCGGGTCCCTCTAGGAGGTTTAGTCTTGACTGCCGCCGGTGCAGGGGCTCTGGTAGCTGACTGAGCCCTGGCGCCTCCCACCTCCATAGGTTCCACTCCCCCTCCTGGCGGAGGTGTGGATTGCGCACGCGCAGCTTCCCTGGGAACGAAAGAGAAACTTCTTGCTGCTTCGCGCCCTCCACGTCCTTGGTCTCTGCACCATGGACGTTCTTCCAGCCTCACCCCCACAGTCAGCGCCCTTTGGACCACCTCCTGCGTGCTCCGGGGCCTCTCCCCCCTCGCAATTTCGTCTTTAACAGCACTGCTCAGACCCTCCCAGAATAGGTCTCTGACTGGGGGCGAATCCCGGTCCCATTCCAAGGCACTGACCAGCGCAAAAAAGCGGGCGTGGTACTGCCGTACGCTCGCCCTCCCTTGTTCCAGTCCATGAATCTCCCGTCGGGCAAGATCCACGTCAATGGTAGATAAAAAGCACGCATCCATCGCTTTGATAAAGGCATCTGCACTCTGAAGCGCCGGATCTTTATCCCTCCACAAATTGCGTAGCCACGCTTTAGCATCCCCATGCAAATGGGATAGTATAAACCCCACTTTCTCTTCCTCATCTCTAAAGTCTTTTGCCAGCAGTTGCAGTGCGCACATTACGTCTGCTCGAAAATTGGGGTACTGTTGTAAATTCCCATCGAAGTGAGCCACAAGCCCTCCTGCTCTCCGTGCCAACCCAACCCCCTCCGGTCTGGGTCCTGGCTGCCCATGCTTAACCAATGCTTCAAACCTGGCGTGGAGATCTCTGTAGGCGGCTGCCGCATCCTCCTCCCTTTTCTTGGATGCCTGTACCTCCGCGTTCAATTGGGTCACTGCCTGTTGCAGCGCTGAAATTTTCTCTGCTTCCGTCATCTCTGCCAACCGTTGTGAGCTTGCTCCCAAACACCAATTTCCTCCTCTCGCTGCTTCTGCCTCCGCTGCGAGGTATCAGGTGTCCGAAGCTAATGGAGACGGGTCTTACTGTCAGGGCTGCCACTCAGTCCCAGCTCACATAGGACCACGTTAGCCAGCGTTCCGGTTAAAAGAGTCTTTATTGGATTACAGGTTCCATTTCCAAACTGCAATGTGCAGCCCTACTTCTTCTAGGTCAGACCGGCGAAGACCCGTCTGAGTCTCCGCCTCTAGCACACCAGCTTAATACCCTAGCCTTGCTCCACCTCCTGCGCCTTTCCTTCCGTCTCTGGGTCCTTCTGCCCCCCGGGGTCTCTTCTTTCCTACTCTCTTCTGACGCGGATCCCCCTGACCCTTCCGCCTCCTTGCGGCGGGCTTTGGGACCTGGCTCACTCTCTGGGCTGCTTACTGCGCCAGCTTCCGCTACATTTGAACTTGGCGCGCGCGCCCAACTCTCTACCTTCCTCTTGATCGTTTCGTCGCTCCCCGAGGTGGGCGTGACTACTCCTGACTCATGCCCTCCCTCCTTCTGAAAGCCTCCGGAACCCGATATCTGGTCCCCTTTCTCCCCGCTGCTCCCGGCTGGGTACGTGGGTCCCGATCTCCAACTGCTGCTCTCTGATCCCTCTCTGGACCCTTCTTCCTGGGGTGTCCCCCTGCTTTCCCCCCTTGCTCTGACCGCTGGCGCTCCCTTCTGGGAATCCTCGGACTCACTGGACAGGCTCGGTGATCTCGGGTCGTCATCCCCACTCATCTTTCCTTCGTATTCCTCCCCCTCGCTCTCTGTCTCCTCCCTTCTCTGCGTCTCTGCTCCTGAACCCCTGACACTATCTGTTGATGGATGGCCATCCTGACTCGGCCCCAGACACACTGACCAGATGTCTGGAAGCTGTGGCTGGATGGCTACGTGGGAGCCGGTTGAAGTTAAATCCTTCGAAGACAGAGGTCCTCTGGCTGGGGCGGGACGATATGGGATCGAGGGGGCAACTCCCATCTCTTGCGAGGGTGCAATTAGTGCCAGCACCGTCCGTTAAGAGTTTGGGTGTAATCTTCGATACCTCCCTCTCTATGGAGGCGCAGATTACAGCTATAACAAAGGCGGCATTTTTCCATCTCCGCCAAGCTAAGCAGTTGGCCCCTTATCTCTCTCGCCCTGACCTAGCCACTGTGATCCATGCGACGGTCACCTCCAGACTGGATTATTGTAACTCGCTCTACGTGGGGCTGCCCTTGAGACTGACCCAGAAACTCCAGCGGGTGCAGAATGCCGCGGCGAGACTCCTTATGGGGTCTTCGCTGCGAGATCACATTCATCTGGTACTATACCAGCTGCACTGGCTCCCGGTGGAGTACAGGATCAGGTTTAAGGTGCTGGTTTTAACCTTCAAAGCCCTACACGGCCTAGGACCCTCGTACCTACGGGACCGCCTCTCCCGGTATGCCCCACAGAGGAACCTACGGTCTGCAAATAATAACATCCTCAAGGTCCCAGGCCTCAGAGAGGTTAGGCTGGCTCAACTAGAGCCAGGGCCTTCTCGGCTGCGGCTCCAATCTGGTGGAATGCTCTGCCTCATGAGACCAGGGCCCTGCGGGACCTGACATCTTTCCGCAGGGCCTGCAAGACAGAGTTGTTCCGCCAGGCCTTTGGTCAGGGTGCAGCCTGACTCCCTCCTCTGGCAACCTGCACAGAATTTTGTTTAATCGGTTGCCATCAATTTGATTTTAACTAATTTTTATAATGAAATATTTTTAGAATGTGTTATTATTTGATTGTTTATTTGATTGTTGTTAGCCGCCCTGAGCCCGGCTTGGCTGGGGAGGGCAGGATATAAATAAAATTTATTATTATTATTATTATTATTATTATCTAAACTAGCCAAGTATTCTTGTACTATCTCCTTAGTTATTCTGGGCTGTGTTTCCTTTGCTGAATCATTTGCTCCAAATTCTTCAGGTTGGGCATTCTTTTCTTTATC